>NC_133363.1:27240215-27318568 GCF_049309525.1 Garra rufa
AGGAACTTTTTCCACTGAGTGTAGTTTTGAAAAAAAAATATATATATATTTTTCATCATATTTTATTATGCCTGCAGCTTTACAGATGAATGAGCTGAGGCAATTCTCAGACAAGCTCTGTCCCCGTTGCATGTGTAGTGTTGAACTGATTCATGAAAATTATCTCTTCACAGTTGATTTTAATAAATTTAAACCACTGATCAAATAAATGATTCATTTTAACTACTACTTTCACTATGTTTTTGCCACTATTTTTAAATCCGCTATATAAATTGTAGAGCTGCAAAATGCTTAGTCACGATTAATCGATTCAAAATAAAAGTTTATGTTTGCATACTATATGTATGTGCACTGTGTATATTTATTATGTATATATTAAGGAAATATATGTTTTATATTTATAAATAATATAAATTATATACAAGTGTTTACATACAAATATATATTTTTAAACATGTACATTATGTGCATGTGTATTTATATTTACATAACAAATATACACACTACACACACATATAGTATGCAAACATAAACTTATTTTGAATCGATTAATCGCAACTAATCGTTTTGCAGCTCTAGTAAATTGTTTTCTGCTTTTATTTGTACTTGTGTTAGTTTAATTGTATTTTTATTTATTTGTTTACATTTTAATGGTATCACCCTAATAAAATAGTAGCACATAATATACTCTACTGTTCTAAAGATAGGTTTTAGTAAATTTTTTGAAAGAAATTAGTAATTTTAATCAGCAAGGATGAATCTTGGGGAAACAAAGTATCACGGTTTCCACAAAAATATTAAGCAGCATACTTTTTAACATAATAAGAATATTAAATGGCTCTTGAACACCAAGGGCCTCATTTATAAACTATGCATACACTCATTTTGACCTTAGAGTGTTTATAGTGTATATATTTTGTCTTGCTTTTCAGAGAAAAAAAATCAATTTCAAAACAATTTAAAAATATTTATTTAACACTGAACATTTTTAACATTCTAGTAGACATTATAGCCTACCAACAACAACACAATAATTAATAAGTAAGTAATAGTATAATATTATTTGGCCATTTTTAAGACCCCCTTCTTGAATCAGGCATGTGTTTTCAATGTACAAATAAATGCAGCCTTGCTGAGCAAAGGAGAATGTTATTAATAGAGCTGTTGTAATGATTGTTATCATTATGTCTGTGTGTTACTTTTTTATTTATTTTTTACAGAAAAAAACAGTAATATTACAATACTAACATTTATGAATGTTGACTTTTATTTTTGACGGAGAAACCCGCAAGAAGACCTCAGTACTACGTTTTGCTGACAGCAGCAGATTTATGAATGATTCTCATCACACAGATTTCCCTGCGCTTTGGACTTTGAACCCTGGCTAGCAAGTTCATGCAGCGCTGTCAGAATAAATACAATTCATGTGTGTATTAAACAACATAACGTTCTGTAGTTCATTTACTAATGGTTTAAGGCCATTTTGCAATTTCAGTCATCATACAGTAACCAGCCACAACCTCCCTTTTCTCTACTCATAGAAGACATGTGATGCGATACTAAACAGTCTTGTGCTGTCGGTGCTTGTAATGATTTTACAAGCACCGTCTTTCTCTGACAGTTTTAAATTTTAAATTCTGCCTTTTCGCTTATTCACATAATTTTGGTTGCCAAACATTCGGTGCATTCCTAGTGTGTACTATTTTAAGTTACAAACAATGGGTGTTCAACGTAATATATTCTCTCATTATCACTTCTTGCTGTAAAATAGAAGATTACTGTGTCTGTACAGTCAGAGTATGCAAGTCTAGGCTCACTTTCATTAAATCACTGGAATTATTCATTTTCATGAATTATTCCATATTGCAGTCTGTTTAATAATTGGGCAAATGATTGTGGAATGTATGAGCCGTGGGAAAAGAATTTCAGAGAGAGCCACTGAAAGACCAAACTGAAAATGAGAGAAGCAGCGAGAGAAAGAAAGATGGAGGGATTCTGGGCAAAATGGCCAGGAAGCCGTTGAATCCAGCATTCCACAGCTAATCAAGCATGATGGAGACTGTAAGCATAAAGAACTGAAACCTTTATAATGTTGAAAATGACAGATTTAGTCATTAGCCACAGTATGGAGCACACATTGGGAGTTGCATCTGCCTCTCCCCTGTGAGTGAGGGGTGTGAGCCCGGTTTTGAGAGCCACTGCCTTGATGAATGAGGCTCAACTGCTGGCGATTAACGGAGCGTCCATGAGTGGGTGAGATACAGAATCCAGATCGTCCTCTAAAAATCTCCCTCTCAGCAACTCCTCCTCAGACACCTTTTTGTTGCCTTTTAAAGCTGTGTATTGATAATTCAAGCGTATTGATTTAATTCCCGTTTTTTTATTATCACACTCACAGAAGGTTGTGGAGGGATCCCGTCCTCTTCAGGCCGTCCGAGTGGTTGAATCAGATCCACATTAGGCATCTTAGGATGCGTTTAGTATTCACGATCACAGTGCAGAGCCTCTTTTAATTTGGCGGGCGACAGTGGGTGTATGTCAGCGGCCCTGCATCACCTCTGGCTACTGAGCCTCGAGGTAATGGCTGTTTAAAAGGAGGCGGCGATTATAATGGAAGGGTTTTTTTATCCCCTCCGGAATGGCTGCAGACTGTGACTCACGTCACTTGATATTCATTGGAGGCTGTCACAACGCATGCAGCTCAGGGCCTACTCTTATCAAGATAACCATTCAGCTGCTCACCGCTTTTGAGCGCTGAAAGAAATAGAGAGAAATAAATAAATAACTCTGTAAATAAATAAAAAAGTGCATTCTATAGGTCACTTTCCAATGACAACAGCCGAGGAACGAAGAAAAATAGCACGTTCTTATCATAAGGAAAGGGGCGATGCCTTATCTCTGCGAGATGATGTTTCTTTCGTTTAGCTCCCGGCACCCATAACGCACCGCAAGCGGGAAAGTTCAAGTGCTAATTAATCACAAGGTTTATATTGACTACTAAATTGTGATCTGGAAAAGTTCAGGAATTAAAAAACGTGACAGGCTACCTTCAGGCTTATCTCGTTACCAATGCTCATTTTGGCTTGAAGACAGACAGTCTTTCAAGCGTCCTTTACTTATCTCCCGGCCTATCTAAATATTGGTTTATCTCCCATGTATCACTAGCCTCGTTGCATGGCCGTCTTTTCTATTAATGATGATTTTATCAGAACGCACCTCGGCTATGCAAACAGGGCATCGGTGTTGTGCAGGCATAAAGCCCCATTTAATAGCAATTTACAATTTTCACAGCTTGTTCTCCAGCTCTCTTCATTTCTAAAGATTTCTGTAAATAGATTACTACAATCAAATATGCTGCTGCACAAATCCTATTAGAAAGCACCAGAGTGGAGAAAATCATTTGCAGTTTGATGTGAAAAACTATAGACAAATAATAAAAACCTAATGATTTACAAAATTAGGGTCAGATAGGTGGAACTGCAATAATTCGATGAGCATACCGGGAGAAACATTGCTTTTTTATCAGATATACACAATAGCAAATCTGACACCGGTCCCGCAGAGGCTAAATGCATGTTGAAAGCATATTGAATTTCCCTCAATTGCGGGTTTTCGCACAGGTAATACGATGCACTAGGAGCCTCTTCTTCAAAATAAATGACAGTCAAGGAGGAAAAGTGGAGTGATTTAATTTGGCCTCGAGTCAGGTGATCGCCAGCAACGGAGGGTCACTGACCTTTTTCAGGGGAAATAAAGGACAGTCATTCTGAGGCACATCTCATAATCTGTGGAATACATATTCAAGAGCTTATCCATAAACATCACCCTCGAGAGAGAAGTGGTGCCAGGAATATCAGCGTTCCATTGACCCATGCTTCCTTAAGCTTCTGCGGCTCTCCACTTTTACATATATTACCAATGCAATCACAGTTTGTGTGTGTGTTGGCTTTTTTGGCCTCTTGTTGGTGTAGTCACAAACACAGACATATAAATCCTGATTCGCATGTTGCCAGGCATGCTTCTGTAATCACCTCCTCACCGAGAGGAGAATACCGGGATGGTTTTGATGATGCTTCGAGTTGGAAGCATCAGGGACAAAGTCATTACTTGGACTGCACCCTCACTTGAGGTTCCTCATGGGGAGGAAAAAAATGGCCTGGAAAAGAAATGGAAAAACCAGAATAGATGACTGGCTGTGAAAAGAGGATAGCCATTCATCAGCCACTCATTTCACACCACTGTTGTCTCCCATACATGAAATAGAAAAGCACAGTCGCTAGAATATGGCTCGACTTTGAACATGTCTTCTTATCAACAGTTCACTGAATATGTATAGTGCGAGGTGAATAGAGGCGAGTCACACAGTTAGACAAGGTGATCTCGCCATCAGATTTTTTTTTTTCTCTGCTATTCAAACTGATGTTTTCATCTCTGAGATAATAATAAAACAATGTCCTTTGATTACTAAATGATTTGGGTCTATTTTTCCTCACAAAAAAAGCAAAGAAAAGCACATTTTATTTTTCTTCTCTCTCTCAAAAATTCACATAAACAGTCTATCACAAGCACTGGCCGTGTTTGCGTCTAAGAAGCTTTTGATTGTTTTTCGTGTCTGTAGCAGATTGGATGGCAGTTATTGGTTTTTGTGCTGCCTGTGTTGGCCACCATGGTGTTTGAGGATGCTTATTTATGCAGTTTGTTCCCTCTGTCTAGCTTGAAGTGCTGGAAATCAGGCCCAGACGGTGTTGTTAGGATGCTAGCACTATAGATGAGTGTTCTGTCTCTTGACAAATCCTTTAAGGTTGCGTTTTGTTGTGCCGCTTTGATCGTATTTTGACTCTTATGCAACACTACAAGATGTCCACTTGTTGTGTTGTGGTCCCAGAGACACTGCTGGTCAGAACAGTTTTCAAATGGTTGTAATTGGACAGCAATAATAAATTATGAAACAAAATATGTAATATTCACAAAGACATCGAAAATTCAAAGGGAGAGGGAGAGGGGGAGTAACATTGGGCCAATCTCAAATTTATTCACTATTTCCTCATAGTTCCTGAAAACACACAGCTTTGAACATGAGTAATTCAGTTCTGTCTAACATCCCTGCCACAAATTAACAGTAGTGTCTGGCAGGATGCTCCGTCACATGTGGCAAAGATGAAGACTGTGGCGCCGGCTCCACACAGCTGTGACCTGCATATTTACCCCGTAAACAAGTCTAATCTGTCCCCGTGTTCCATGTTTGCCCAAACCCAATTTCATCCTTATTCGCTGAGGTTGGACTGTGCCACACAAGATATTTTCCATAAAAAAAGCAGCACAGTCATATAAAGCACAACAGAGCTGTCAGATGCACACACAGTGTCTGAGCTTCGTTAAAGAGATACCTCTATTTGAAATGTGTGCCTCAGTTATTTTTTGGCAGGTCTTCATGTTTATGTGAAGGAGCACTGAAGCATTTTTTTTTTAAAGCAGACGGCTGATCGGAGGTCCTACTCGCTGTAATTATGAGGATAACTTGCTCTGCCAGGCTTCACGACTAGGCTGTTAATTACCCTTCTCATGCCTTAAGATTTGCAGTCTTGCAGCTGGGGAACAGCAAAACTCAATGGGCTGTGATTGGATATATGTGCTGGCAGATTTCTTTCTACTTGCATTTGCAAGTCTAGACAAACATCTGTATCAAAGCTTCAGAGATGTGAGTACAAATTTGACTTTTTTTCAAACTGAAATCAGCAATGACTAATAACAACATAATTTCCTTTCAGCTCTACACATAGTCACAAGGAGAGATTTAAAAACACATCAATAAAATAATCGGCTAGTCTTGGTTTTATTTTGAAAATTTGGAATCAGAGATGAGTGCAAGTGTATCCATTTTCTCACCCTCATGTCATCCAAGATGTCTTTCTTCAGTCGAAAAGAAATTAAGGTTTTTGAGGAAAACATTTCAGGATTTAGTGGACTTCAGTGGTGGCCAACAGTTGAAGAGCTAAATAGCAGTTTCAATGCAGCTTCAAAGGGCTCTATAACTAAAATATCTGTTATTTCCTAAGAAAAATACACCTGTACACTACTAGTCAAAAGTTTGGACACACTTCCCCATCAAAGAGAATGGGGAAGTGTGTCAAAACTTTTGACTGGTAGTGTATATACTTTTTAACCACAAATGTTCATCTTGCATTAGCTCAACCTCACAAATTATGTAATCACACACGTGTGACGTAGGCGGAAGTACTGACCAAGTGTTTAAAAAGCAAACGTGCAAAGAAAGTTAAAAGCCCTTAACAAAAAAAAAAAAAAATGGTTAAAAAACAATGTCCAATGATTTTGAAGTTGGAGGACAAAATAAGATGGAATTTACGTCCTACCTTACCTTTTTTTTTAACCAAAGTACACAGATGAAGAATTAACCACGCATGACCTTTCCGACGAGATTACGCAATGCATAAAAGCATGCATGTGCATCGCAGATCTCATTCAAGATTAGCATTTGTGGTTAAAAGTATATGTTTGTTTGTTTTTTAAATTAACGATTGTTTCACTAGATAATATCCTTATTCCTCGGCTGGAATTTTTTAGGGCCCTTTGAAGCTGCATTGAAACTGCAATTTGGACCTTCAACCCATTGATCACCATTGAAGTCCATTATGGAGAAAAATCCTGGAATATTTTCCTCAAAAAAATAAATAATTTATTTTCAACTGAAGAAAGAAAGACATGAGTAAATTATCAGGGATTTTTTATTCTAGAAGTGAACTTCTCCTTTAAAATGTTACTGTTAAATTCTTCTTTCAGAAAAGATCAGTCAGAAATCACAAAGAGATTAATTAAAAATGATTTTATTCTATTGACAGTTGTAATTTTCTGTGCCTCTTTAGGTTTATACATGAATATAATATACAACATTCAGTTATAAGCAAAAAAGTAAAAGGGGTAAAAAACAAGATGTGTTTAATAGAATGTACATCTTGACATATTTATGGGTCTTTGTACACATCAATTGCTATACCATATATGGCTGCTTTTATATATCAAAAATTGGGTCCCTTGCAAGAGGATAATAAAAGGGAGGTTTGTGGCATCAACAAGTTTAAAAACTCCTAGTCTAGTCTACAACCAATTAGTGGAAAGTTTTTTTTTTTTCCTTTAATTAGCATGCTGACAGTGTGGTGTCCTAGACAGCATGGTAGCTGTTAGACAGTTTATAAAAAACCTTCTTGTAAAAGTTAAAGTCTTATAAATTCATCCCCTCACCACAACAGCTATACACATTCAGACAGCATGTCAATTTTAAAAAAGTCCAACATCTAAAAACACATTCTGTTCCAATCCGCTGCACTCCATCTAGCTGTTTTGAACGCATCTCATGTAAAGGAAATGCATTCCGTTGGGGTCAAGTGAACGTGAAACCAGCCTAATTATATAGTCGATTAGTCATCTAGTCATTTAGGCAACCCATCAACAAGTCGATTTGCACGTCCCTAGTTTGAGATCCGCTTACAGTATAGTTAAGCCAGTAATTTTTTTTTGACAGTCGCTGATATGTCTGTTAATTCAAACTCCCATGTTCCCTACCTCCAATACTCCCCGCTGAGAGACCATTTCTCATGTTCTCTCTTTACTGTACAGAATCATTGATATTCAGAGAGTTCAGAAAGAAATGACTGTGAGTCTGCCTTCTAGTTCCCAAAGTTGATTTGATGCTAGTGTAGCACTAAATGAAATTCAATATGTCACCAGAAGTCATTTGTGGCCCAGAGCATATAGCATTTAATAGTTTAACCTTTCTTCATCTTCAACCACCGTTGTAGCGTGTAGAGACGTGTAAGGATGAAGGCTATAGTGAGTTTCTCTCAGCGCTTTCCCTACTATAATTGGCTGAAAGACTGAGGGTTTCTTCAGTTTGTCATAACAAGCACTTAGCGTGTGATGTATTTGTCAGAAAGGTTTTGCAGAACAAACTCAGCTGTAATAAGTAGCAGCACCTGAATGTACAGCCCTCTGAAAGAGTTTTTTTTAATAAATAAATAAAAACACGGCTGTTGCGGCATTTCTGCGAAATGATATTTGTGTCGCTTCTGACATGTTTTCTGATTCTAAAATGCCCATTGAGTGGCACTAAAAGAACATTCAATTTTACCAGATGAATGTGAATTTGGCAACGTTTTATTACATTGATTGGTTGAACATAAATATATAAAGATATGTAAAGATGTGCAATGCTTTCCCAGTTGAAATTTTTAAAATGTGATGCAAACATCAAAGTGATTTGTTTACAAGTGTTTGAGGTCATAACATTGTATTGTTCAAGTAACATAACATGAAATAAGTCTTTATTAATCAGCATTGTGAAAAGAAATTTTCCCAACAAAAGTTATTGGTGTTTTACCCTCTCTAGTGTTTATTTCAGCTGGAAACAGAAGTGAATTGCAGGCTATTGGTAACAAGTGAAAGGAAAAAAACCTAAACAAGAGACTTTAGGAATATGATCCTAAATTGCACATACTTAGCAACCTGGCCGACACCACAATGAGTCCCCTGGTCATGTTAGGCACAGCACTTATATACGACTTTCTTCTTTATAGGCTTGAAGGCAAACCCGTCCATTTAACTAAATGATTTTTCTGCATGAGTTGCCTGGATAGAATTGTACATTTTTTTCACAGCATGACCTTTGTGAATCAAACAGCCACTGTGGAACCCTCACAAAAAAAAAAAAAAAAGGTTTGCCAAAAGGATTCACACACATGCAGACTGTGGAATTCATGGGAGAACTGCTGCCATTACGTGACTGACATTTTCGTCGGTGTGCTCTCACTCTCACTCTAATATTGTCGTGTTCTTTTCATAGACTGGATTTTTATAAATGCCATTTTGAGAGTGCGAAGATGACTAATCTAACTTGAGAATAAGCAAAGGAGAATTCTTGTTTTGGCTGGTTTAAGGAATGTTTTTGTGCATGAAATTGCATTTGGTTTATTTTTGAGATATTTACTTATTTGCTGATCTAAATGCTAGGAAATGAATTTCAAGTGGTCCGTACTAAAAAAAAGTATGCATAACAATTTATCGTCAGACATTTGATGTTACCATGGCCTACATTTTCAATCAGTTTTCCCATGCGTTTTGTCGGGTGTAGTTGTTGATTAAATTAGTTTGACTGATTGATGTGTGATGCATGTAAATGTCAGGTGGTTAAAGAATGCACATCCTCAAACCAGCGTTGAAAATGACTCCTGTGGGTAAGCAAGTGTTCCCCTCCCATTATTTTATTACATCAAGATGTGACAGATCTCATCACAGTTGAGACATGCGCTCTCACAAAGCAACTTGCATTAATGAGCAACGACTAGTTGTTTTAGCAACCTCGCCATTTTATGAAACTCTTGCTTGAGCATGAACTAGAAATAACGCATGGTGTGATTTTGATCTTGGCTTGTAGCCTGGCTTTGCCATATGTCATGATTGTCAGCAGCCACTAATCCCGTCCCGTCTACAACGTGAGAAAAAAGGAAAAAGAAGACATACCCGTTTTAAGCAAATGCCCTGGGAGTTGGATGCTAATGTCAACATTTGCAGCAGTTAGCCCCCCTCTGAGCCTTAACCCCTGACCCCGGCCCCGGCGTTGGATAAATCAGCACGCCGGTGACATTTATAGAGGAGCGCGTCTCTTCATGTGCAGATGATAATGATTCTGTTGTCTTTAACCATTGACCGAAGGACTAGGCATTAGCATGACACACATGCTAGACATCGAAACAAAACACACAAACAGATTATAAGTTCAATTCTAGCCATGCAGGTTAAATGATTAGATTTATTGTCTTGTTGCCATGGTAGAAGACAGATTTTCTCTCAACTAGTTTGCAGTTTATTGCTATAAATAGATAAGCAGCCTCCCATCCATCCAATTCTTCCCCCTAGTAGGATTTTCCTGGATTCTTGATCTGCCACGGGTGTTTTTCAGACCCACTGGAACTATTGATTGTAAGCAAGAGTTTTGATTAAACTGAGATACAAAAATGACAAATCGATAGTAGTGCTGCAGTTCAAAGCAATTGCTGATATTTGTGCCACTTTGATCAAATTTGTACACTTAAATTTGAAATGTACCAGTTAGTCTACAAACAGCAGATGCTCTGGCAGAATACACCTAGTCTGTAATGGGAACTTCAGAATTTGAGTTTTTGACAAGTGACTCAAATGGCACAGTTTATAAAACTGAATATACTACATGTACTCAAATACACACAAGGCCCAGATAAATAAATAAAGTAGAACTCCCATGTTGTGGGATTATAATGATTCATAAATCCCAGAGGAATCAAACTTAGAGGCACAAAACAAATGCAAACCCCAGAGGATTAACAATCTCATTTTCCAACTTGCTAGAATAAATAGAGGATTGCCCTGCTTCCTTTGATACCTGCTAAATTACTATCTTCTTAATTTCTTCCGCTGCACAGTAAGCGTGACGGTGTGTGCACTGGGGCCTAGGAGCTTCGGTCAGAATCAACCAGGCAGACGAGAGCTGCCTTTTGTGCTGCTCTTGAAATGGTGGATTGTGTCAACTGCCGTTGAAAGCCCCATGAGGCACATTCACGTGTGTGTCTGGATGTGTGTGAAAAGGTCATTATGTAAAGGTGAAAAAGCACTGGGTAAGATTTACAGGCGGTAATGCTCAATTCAGTGAAGGATTGCTTGGGGAAGATACTTCTCAACAGAAGAGACCTCATGATAAGGGTTATGATTTAAAGGTTATTCTGCAAGGTACAACAGAGATGTGACATGAATTATGAATTGATGTGGATCTGATATTGTTGGGACTGTGTTGGGACTGCTTATGGCATTGAAGAATAGTGATACTATCATTCAACAGTCTTTCAAAGCTTTTAAAATACATCACAGCAGTTTATTTGTTACTATAGTATGACATTTCCATAGATTAATTAAGTGGAGCTGGAAAAGATCTACCTTTTTGGTGGTTCACAACCAGTGGTTGACAGACACACTGTGGAGAGGCGGTAGGGGGGATACTGTCAGTTTGTTAAATTGCAGTGTTGCATTATCCATAAAATGACTTACTGCTGAAACAGCTGGATAAAATTTTATGCTACTTAAACCTCTATTATGGCCAACAAACATTGCCAGAGCAGAGATCAAGGTCTCATAATGCAATTCCAAAATGTAAATAATGGAAAAACTCCTGTGAGTCATTTGGTATAGACAATTTTTTGTTAAAATATACAGTCGTACAGCTGTTATAAACAGGTATTTCTTACAGTTTAGCATGCACACGTGACTGTGCACATGGGTGGCTTCTAAAACTCAACAAATTTGTCTGGCTCCTATAATAAGAACGTTGTTCTTTCAGAACAGTGTTGGGGAAACTTACTTTTAAAAGTAATGCATTACAATATTGCGTTGCTCCCTAAAAAAAGTAACTAATTACATTACTTAGTTACTTTTTATGGAAAGTAATACATTACATTACTTTTGCATTACTTTTTAAATCTGATCTGGGCTTGCTTGTTTGTATTTAATATAAAAAGTTTGATTTTTAGCAAATGTAAAAGCCCTTTCACACCAACAAGTTAAATGAATAAGCCTAGGGCTATACAGTAGAACTGTGGGAAAAGAAAACACCCTTCAGCAATGAGAAAAATGAAGCACAAATGTTCATCTAAAGTCAGTTTTGCTTATAAGTATGGTTGAATTGGCTCAACAAAGGTCAGCAGCAAAGACATTGGTTAATAAAATAGGATTAACCCTCTGGGCCTCTTCGGTCATTTTTGACCGAAAAATTTTATGTTTTGAATTTTTAAAAATCGTAGCTTCATCAGAATGAGATGACGCTTGGTGACTTTTGTTGCATTAGCTATGTGAGTACAAAAAAAAAATCAGTGACATGATTCGGATATGTTAAAGGGTCAAAAAAAAAAATAGTCACACTTGGCTCCTTCGCGGTCAGAAATGACCGACATAGGAAATGAATGGGAAATACGAAAAAATGTGATAATTCAGATAATCTTTTGGTAATACAAGCTACAAATGAGCAACTGTGCTGAAAAGAAGTGTTCAGCAAGCAAGGACTGACACTCTAAAATAACAAAAGTACAGAACTGACACACACACACACACGCGCACACACACACACACACACACAGACACACACACAGACACACAGAAATAAGCAGAAAAATGCAAAACCTGATATTTATCCAATCAAAAAAATATCTAAACCTTGCCAAAATTTATCTTTTAGAATGTCTGAATATATTTCTAAATGCAAAGCCTAATAAAATGAAGAAACAGTAAAAAGAAAAAAAACAATAGGAATCCCAAAGCCCCTGTATATATGTATATAGGGAGACACAGGAGTTTACATGGCATTACACAAGTTTTTATTTTTTATGCCACTAGATGGTGCAATTTTCACTTTAAAAAAATGGATTTTAAATGCTTTTACTCTATTTTAATGTGAAATGTTGTATTTATTGAAAAATAATAAATACATAATTAATTAAAAAATATAATATAAAATATAATTCTACTGGGAAAAAAATGCTCATTAAAACTGTATAAATATTGCATAGATTCATAAAAAATGCTCAAAATTCTAAATAATAATTACAAAATATTATTGAACAAAAATATATTTAATTGATTTTCCTGAAGAAAAAAAAAAGTTACTTTTTAAGGCTTCGGTCACTTTTGACCGCGAGGGAGCCAAGTGTGACCCCTTAATGAGGAGGCCCAGAGGGTTAAAGGCATAAAGGAAACAAAAAGTAACTGTAAATGTGTCAAGTTACTTAAGAAACTCACGTTACTTGTAAAGCGTTACCCCCAACACGGTTTCAGAATAATTGATTTTAATAGCTTTTTGATGTTTATTTATATATTTACTAATTATAAGGCCTGTCTCGTATGCAGGCTTTTACATTATTAATCTATATTACACTTTATTTAAAACTAATTGGCACCTTTTAAGAATTTTTTAGAAATAACATTTTCATTTTAGTTGGTATCCATGTGTCCAGTTTATATGAAATTCTAAATATATCACTGTCCCTAATATTTCTGTCATTACCTTTGAGATTTTCCAAAAATAATGAGAAGTGACAGAGAAGCACTTCTCTGCCAGGGCAGCAGAGTCACAGTTTAAAGATCTAATTAAGTTTCTAATTAATTTTCAGATTTCTACATAATTATATGACAGTAGGTTTATTAGTCATTACTAAACCGGTCAGTAGTAGAGCATTTTTAATTTAGGAACAATCCTTTTACTTTTAAGTTCAAAGAGATTTAACCCCAAGCTAGCTGCTTTAGGCAGCCCAATGCATAAGTAACTTTTTTCCAAAACTTTGTAGATTTCAAGTACTCAAAAGTGTCCCTAAATGAAGAATCACCCACATTTAGACTTCCCCCCAAAATTTAAACTGTCATATCCTCCGTGAAGGAAGTTATGGCGGTACTTAATAAGTTCACCTAATCACAAAGTGCCTTGATATGGGTGATGGGTAATTTCCTGAATAGTGGCCATGACAGACAAGAGCTTTTCCAAATTGATTCTGGAATATGACTCATTAACTTGAAGCTGTGCAGTTTCAGATATATGAGGATATCATTTAATGATAGACATATCAGTTGCAGATGGGAAAGTTAGTGCTCGTTTATAATCGTTGATTTTGACAGCGAAAGGTCCTGAGAAGATTGATAACAAGTGTGATTGTGTTCCCCTGACTACATTTTCCTTTGTTTACTCCCTGCTGATCTACAGGTCCAAGGTTCTGTGTTATTATATCACTGCCTTTTCCCATTTTGAATCATTTACACCTAATCTGTGGCTTGAGGCCGTCTCAAAGGGGTCCTGCTGGTAGGTAGTTGTCACCAGATGTTTTAAGGAAGACAGAGTATCTTTGTTGAGTCAGCGGTGCATGACAGAAGCGGATTGGGTCGGAGGATTGAGGACAGGCATCTCCTTGTTTTAACCACCTCTCAAGGTCTCTAAGCCATAGTAAGAAGTAAGCTTGAGCTTCAAATTGCTTGTGCTGAGAGACAGATGCATTCTCTCTAATGCTTTTAGAAATGGTCCAAAAGCAGCTTAATATTTTTTTCGAGGACAAAAATTCTGACTCTGCAGTTTCTGCTATTGTCATTGTGTTTGTTAGTAGGTTTGCTTTTTTTTCCATGGTATTAGGACTTTATAATGTTTGCTTGGTCTAGAAGGAGCCTTGAAAAATGCCATAATTTTTTGCAGTCCTAGCCCCCCACAATACACCTCTCTGTGACGGGATTAGAGATATAGGTTCAATGTCACAGCCTTCTGTTCAGATGAGTCTATGTCTTCATCATTGATAAGAGGAAATTGGACGCAGTGAAGTGCTCTCTGACAGTGCTTTATGTTCCCTGCTTTTGATTTCCCTTTGCTCATGTTGTTTACCCACAACCCCCCTTCCTCTTCGCTTCGTCTTGCTCATCACCTTGACGTCTTCTGTGTTTGTTTAACAACCATAGAGACAGTTTCGGTTCTGCTGCCCGCACACATGAATGAGATCTGTTCAGTGGCTATGAAATTGTGAGTTTAACATGTTGCTTTATATTTTTGCTATGTTTGATAGCCCCAATCCTTTCGCAAAGCAATCCTGCTGGAGAAAACTGTCTACAAGGACAATTTCAAAGTCATCCCTTGCATGTATTCCATATTTATATCCATATCCTGTACAGCCTATGCAAATGAGCAAAAGAAGCAAATCAGTGGCATGAGTGACAGTTTGAACTCAATCACTGAAGACTGACATATATATATATATATATATATATATATATATATATATATATATAAAATCCATTGTGGGATTGGATCGTTTTTAACCCAGGCTTAGACTATTATATAGTTTTTGACTTAATGTGACACACACAGGCCTCCATTTCATTCTCAGTTGTATGCCGTTCTATGCCAGAGCAGCTGGATAATCATTTTCCGTCTCTCTCCTTTTCAGTTGTGTGCACTATTGAAATGGCTGTGAGCTTTAATTTCTCTGTTTACCAATTCAATGAATTAACCTCTCCTCAGAGGAGGTGCTTGGTGAAAAAGGTATTAAAAATCGTGTGATGTTTATCAATGCACCATTTGCTTTTCAATCATCTCTGAAAAAGTCAAACAATAAAGCTGTCAGTCAAGAGGCTTCACCTAAGAAGAAGCTTGCAGATGTTAGCGGTAAAAAATGAGTGGTTTTAAAAATAAACAACCTACATGGAAATTCAGAAGAGGGATGTTATTGAAAATACGCTTAGTGATTTTAAATATCAGAGGTTGCTTGATTCAGTAGGTTGTCTGGGCTCAGACTTGAAATGGCTCCCAAGTTTGTCGCAGTAGCACAATAGTCTCATTCCTCACTCACTCCAGTGACTCCCTACATAGCATTGGTGGGATCCATGACTTTTTTGCCTTCTGTCCCCCAAACCTCAGGAATCCCAAGTATTTTATTTTCCCTTTGCCTCAAATCAATTCCAGACACCGCAGTTTCCTGCTCCCCGGATCCTCCGGGACGGGGCTGTCTGAAAACCCTGACTAGTCCTCCATTTTCTAGGAAATGAAAAGGTTTGGGAATGAGAGGCTTTGGCAGCGCCTCACCATTCACCCCTTTGTAACATAGCCGCTAAAAGAAAAATATGCAAGCACGTCTTCCACACTGACAGAAAAATTCTGCGGCCTTGTGTGTGAGACAAAAGAGAAGACACGGGGCCTTTATTAGCCTTGTACATTTTAATAATGGATGAAATGTCTTGCGGGTGATTGAAGCTCTGAGGAGATGCAGCTGTCGTTAGTCAGTGTTTTTATAACCTAGTCATTAGTATTCTTGCATATACAGTGAAGCTATGAAGTGCTTATTGGAATAGCATAATAACTGAAGACATAATTAGGATGTTATTGATGTGTAAAGAGGGGAAAAAGAAGAAAGGAACAATTATCTTAAATAATTAGAAAGCATGTTAAATGACATCCAAGAAGCCAAGTGAGAGGCTATAGAACTCAGGAATCATCATTCATGGCTGAATATTATATATAAAGTCAGTCATGCATGAGTTTTTCCATAGACCCCAATGACTCAATTTAATACTGTCATGTATGTCTCTTTGAACTGATTATCTATCAGCTTTTGATTATTTGCTCTTAATTTCCCTAATAATTGCTCAAATACTGTATTATTTCTGTATTGCTTTCATTTTCAATGTCGTCATCTACAATAAATGCAGGAGGAAATTAATCATTTTGCAGTACGTTTAAACATCTGCGTATTCATGAAAATTAACACCGCTTTTTTATTAATGAATTTATTTTGAGGAGGTTTTTGTGGGGATATGGCAAGAGAAGACGCACAGACTAGCTGGGAGGATTTACAGATTGTTATTAATACACCCATATTTGTGCTTGCATGAATAAACAGGAGGATAATGTGTTAGCGGAGATGAATAATGAGAGGAATTATCATTACCAGGCACATGCAAAAGCTGATTCTTGTGTTTAATAATTATGGCTAAAGCTGTAGTTTTGATCGCTTGGTTGAGCCAAATGTAGGCCCACCTGCGTGTGCGGACAGACAGATGACCCTTACTCTGTAATGAGTGTTACCGTACACATTTTTAGAGTCGGTTATCAGGACATTCAGCTGTTTCACTTGCTTGACGGAAGTTGATGTTCTATTGAAAACGAATATGCCTCTTAGAGTGGATAATCGAGGTATGCAGGGAATACAAGGCACACACTGTTGCCTTTAGGCATCTAACCTTCATGTTGTTCTAGGTAATATAAGTAGAGTGCTGAGCCTTGTTTGCTCTAGTAAGGTGATACTCGGTTCTCTTCTCCAAGGGCACGTGCTCCAGAACAGACAGTGGCGGAGCCTTGGGCTCTTCTGAAATAACATCATGAGAAAGTGTAAGGGCGTTCATCTCTGAAGTCCGACTTACAAGACTCCACCACTGGTGAGCTGGTTTTTAGCAACTGTGGTTTTCCACTAACATGAAGCGGTGGTGGCGGCAGCAGCATCAACATCTCAAAAGGCGGCAAAAGCAAAGGCTTTCCCTCACCTCCATATCTAAGAACCCTGGCCACAACTGTTAGCATATTCATAATCCAGACCTCTCAGAGGAAGTGCGGGAGGCAGGAAAGGAGAAAGAGGCATGAGCATTAGTCACCTTTTTAGAATACAAATCAGCTCTTTAGCCGTGCACTGCAGTGAGCCAAGCTGAGGGATTTTTGTTTGCGAAACACCTCCACCGATTAGTCTCTGTAATTGAACGGCAATTAAGAGTCAGGTTTCGCCCTGTGAGCACAATCGCTGACCAGGGGAAGTACTGCTGGGTAATGAGAAACCAAAAAGCTCTTTTCTCTGTGACAGCATCGGGAAAGGCTTTGATGGCAGAACTTTGAAGTGAATAGATACGCATCTCAATTCCCAGGTCCATCACGAGCACATGTAGTGTTTAGAGGTTATGACTTCCTGTTACATAGCCACTTTTAAAAGCCTACTAGTTTTCTGCCTCAAACAGCCATTAGTCATTTGAAAGCAGTTCTTTCTATTTCTGACTTTTGGTCTTGAAATTATGGTAGAAAGTTCTAAAAGTTTTGGCCTTTGTCACTTCGTGGCCATTTTTTTTTGTTTAGGGTGAGTTCACTCTAATGTAAATGTTTGAATGACAGTCTGAGATCCTTAAAATTGCAGACTGATGGTGCTAAACACTTGACCCGGTTGGCTAACATGAGCACTCTCTGTGATGCAGTAGCACTCAGATCTTCATGTCTTGAGAGTTGATCTCTAAGTGCCTGTGAAGTGAAGACGGAGTCGTCGAAAGAGAGAGGAGCAACCTTCACAAAAGTTCAGAAGTCTCAATGGTTTTGAAAATACAGAGCTAGAAGGAAACTCACACTGTCTGTGGTGAAACAAGCCTAGTTGAAGATTAAGTATGTAATTGTTTCAGTGTGTCTAGAATATTTTCTCTATTCTAGCTAACTATCAAGAGACAACTACAAAGGTGCGGTCAAATTAGTGAATTTTTGCAGGCAAAAAAAGTTCATTGTCTATTGCTAATATAACAATGTATGAAACAGCTGACACAGAAGCCACTTTCAAACCAAACATCTTTTTGTTGGTAAGTGCGGCGAATTTGCATGACCAAAAATTCTTAATTGTCTGGATTCCCATTGAAATGACAGAATTTTTGCTGCAAAAATAAAGGTGGCCAGATCTTAAGTCAGACATTTGTAGACTGACCAATGGCATATGAGTCTAAGGCATAATCATACCATTAGTGGTGCTTAACCTTTAAGAATTCCTGGTTTCTCCATCAAACCTATAATGTACTTTTAATAACACTGGGATTCATTAGATTCAATGGAGGTGAAAAGAACACTTATCTTTGTTGATCCAGGCTGAAGTCTGAGGCACAGCACTAGTGTGCATTCCAGCCATACAATGGGGTCTACCATGTATCCATTAAGGCAGCAAGTGGTGGTTAAAAATAAAAATAAAAGGTAACACTTTATAGTAATTTGAGTATATGTAGACTTCTTTCTTGATAGCTGCTAACAATTTATTTTGATGGTCCTCCAACAGACATACTGTACTGACTATACATACCTGTCAGCTTATTCTACTAAATCTAACACAAACCCTAACCATGTTTTGTTTGTTGGCATGTAGTTGCAAATTAATGGAAAGTTGCAGATGTAGTTGCAGAGTTGCTTAGAGCATCTAGCAGTGGACCACTTACTGGAAGCTGTTGAAATATACACCAAAGTAGCAGCCACTCAAGGTTCTTCACCACATCTGTAAGAGCTTCAAAGCCAGCCACCAAACCAGCAGGCAGTACTTGAGATCTCTTTCAAGAAGCTCTTGAATATATAGAAAGGCGGAATATATCGAAATGTAGAGTCAAACATGGTTCAAAAGACCAGTCTTAACAGACCATCAAAAACCAGTGACATTAACTGGAGTTGAATACTAAAGCAAAAGCATTTTATATATATCACTGTGTAAGTGTATGCTTTTGAAAAACAATATAGAGACTGCATGAGTGTGTGAGTGACACAGATTCTGTTATATATATTTATACTCCTGAAAAGTGGCAGCTGTGAAAAAATGGGCCAGTGTTTCAGGTATTACTAGATGGCATATTGCTGCCTATATTTTTACTTATAATTCATAGGAGATACAATGCTAATATACAAGTCTAAATAAGCTCTACCTTAAATGTACTGATTACCACCATAATAACATGGGTAGAAAAACAGAAAGCCACATGCTGAATCAGAGTTAATCATAAGTGGGCAAGTAGAAACTGTTTATATAAATTAGAAACAAATGTGATGTGTCATGCACAGGCATTTCTGGGAATATCCATTCACTGTTTTTCACTGTGCATTATACAGCAATTCCTAGTTTGTGTGACATGCTTAAACCTTTATTGAGCTTGATAAAAGTGCTTGAGAGTGTCTGTCTAAAGCAGAGAGATGCTTTAGAAGTACAGGTCTACAGCAAAGCTTTTATTTGCATCTGTTTTCAGTAACAAACTAGCAATTAGCAATGTAAGTAGTGAACAGAATTAGGTGAACTGTTTACTAATTATGCCTAAATTGAATAAATGTAGATTTCATTGTGTGTTGTATGGTCCAAAATTAATTATAGTGTTTTAGGAAACAATATAAAACAACAGAACAGTATGATATACAAACTTAAAAGAGAAAATATTTACACAATCTGTCACCATGCACCATGGGAAATTGCTACATCTTGCTGCATCTTTCCTGCTAAATAGCAATCCTATACATTGTAATGATAAAAAAAACACCTCAGAACAGACTCTGGAACCTCTACTAAGGGGGAAAAAAGGAAATCTATGCCACATTTGTATAGCACAAAAGCCACTTTAGTGTAATATCTAATAACGTGTATGTGTGCACGCACACTACACATACAAATACAAATACAATCTCAGAGACTCATGTGAACACATTGAACGTAGCTGCTAAGGATCCGAGCAGCTAAAGCATATATCAAATATACAGAGATGAATCATTTGTATTGCTTTACATCATTTTTACAAAGGTGTGCTTTTGCCCAGTCATACAACAGTGAATGTTACTGAGAAAAAATAAAAGAGAGAAAGATGAGTGCAAAATTGAGTAGAGCTGACCACACCATTTTCGCATTAGAGTTTGTTCTCAAGCCACTTTTCATTAGATACTAAGTTTGTGGTTGGAGATCCAGAGCAGGAGAGTGTGCTTGCAGCTGAATTGCTGTAATTTTCTGCTTTCGTTTAGCGATAGCTACTAAAATTCAGAAACCAACAGGGTAAGTGGCTGTTAACTGAAAATACTGTGCAAAGAACAGAATAACTGTCTTTCACTCAGGTCTCAGTCTTCCACAGAAATAGCTTCACTTCTGTTTGATTTCAAGTGTCATTCCATAACCCTTCCTCTCTTTCGCTCTCCGTTTCCTTTTCTCCATCCTTCCGTCGAGAGAAAATATGATAGGAAATTAGATTCTTCTCAGACTTCTGAATGCTTGCAATAGGCCGTGACAGAGCTTCTGGATCCGGTTTGACATTTCTGCTAAGGGTTTTGAAATCTGTTCATCCACCCATTCATCCGTTTATTTGTTTTATATCTTCATACTAGTTGGGCCAGACGATCACTTCCAGTGCTTTTCAGATTTTGCAGTTGCTTCATTGTGTCCCAAGGCTCTTGCAGTGGCAACTGAGTCTGTAACTCTACATTATGATTAAGCTCTTGGCATTTTATTGTGCAGAATTCAATATTTAGTCTAAGGCATGTGTAATATATTCCACTGAATATATCCCACTAAACTAGTAATTATAGACTGTGAGGCAGGGTGATCATTTGTGGTTCCAAAACACCGAGGCATTTTCTTGCCTTGCCCTCCATTAGGCGTAACAGTACACGCTAGCAGTTTCTTTGTTCCAGCGACACAAATACCACTGCTCTTAAAATTCTATATCTACATTTTATTTCCTTCATCAAATATGTTTTGAGATGCTAGAGCTTGAATCCCTCAGCAGAGACACACTTAGACGTCTGACTGATAAGAGTGCGGGATAAATAACGGTATCACTTTTACAGATGTTACAGACATTGCAGGGCTGTTGAATCGCTTACCATCTCAGAGTGACTCTACACTTGGTTTGTTATACAAATGTTTCAGTAAGAACAAAAATAACTCACTCTGGGGTTAAAGACCATTTACTGTAATTTCTCATTGTTTTTACAAATCATCAAGTGGTTTGGTGTTTGAGACAAAGAGCGTAAACCCCTGATGACTAAGAAAAGGCTGAGAATTATTCTGAAAAGAATGTTGTGGGTTGTAGAACTGGAGTCTTCAACCTTTTTCAAATCCCTTGGTGGAAGGAGAGATGGAGCAGGGACCTCTTGCTATTGTATGCATATTGTATAAAATAGCCTATAATTAATGCTTAATGTATTTACATACTCTATTATGCCTACAGTACATTGCAAAGCTATTAAAATAATCATTGTTAAATGTACAGTCATATACTTGAAAATTGTGTTAATGAGTGAGAGACAATGAACATTTAGCACAACATTAACCTCTTAATTAGAAGTTAACTGAATGCTTTTGGTTGTGCATATATTATTTTTTGTTTTTACAAAACTTGTTTGAGATTAAACAGTAATGTACAGACTCCCTGCAGTATCACCCTGGACCCCCAAGGGGTCACAGACCCGTTGTACCATAGTTTTAATATAACTAAAGACTTTAACTGGAAGTTGAGCAACAATTATCCAAATGTTTTTGAGTACAATATTCAGTTATGTATATCTCAAATATCCCCAAACAAGGATATTTATGTACCTTAAAAAAGAAACAAAGGCAGCTTTGCCTCAGAGGAATAAATTACATTTTAAAATATATTAAAATAGAAAACAGTTACTTTAATTTGTGAGAATATTTAACAGTATTGCTGGTTTTACTGTATTTTTGATCAAATAAATGCAGCATTTTTGAGAATAAGAGACTTCTTTCATGAAAAGAAACAAAAGCAGCTTTGCCTCAGATGAATATATTACTTATGTAAATATATTAAAATAGAAAACAGTTACTTTGATTTGTGAAAATATTTAACAGTATTGCTGGTTTTACTGTATTTTTGTTCAAATAAATGCAGGATTTTTGAAAATAAGAGACTTTTTTATAAAAAGAAACAAAAGCAGCTTTGCCTCAGAGGAATAAATTACATTTTAAAATATATTAAAATGGAAAACAGCTACTTTAATTTGTGAAAATATTTAACAGTATTGCTGGTTTTACTGTATTTTTGTTCAAATAAATGCAGCATTTTTGAGAATAAGAGACTTCTTTCATGAAAAGAAACAAAAGAAGCTTTGCCTCAGATGAATATATTGCTTATGTAAATATATTAAAATAGAAAACAGTTACTTTGATTTGTGAAAATATTTAACAGTATTGCTGGTTTTACTGTATTTTTGTTCAAATAAATGCAGCATTTTTGAAAATAAGAGACTTTCTTCACAAAAAGAAACAAAAGCAGCTTTGCCTCAGAGGAATGAATTACATTTAAAAATATATTAAAATAGAAAACAGTTATTTTAATTTGTGAAGATATTTCACAGTGTTGCTGTTTTACTGTATTTTTGGTTAAATACATGCTGCCTTGGTGAGCATAATAGGCTTCTTTAAAAAAAAAAAAAAAAATTGCCTAGCAAGATTAAATTACATTTTAAAATATATTGAAATTATAGAATATATTATAGAAAACAGTTATTTTAATTTGTGAAAATGCTACTCTAAAAACCTATTATTGGATAACGATAAGTTCCCCTACTTTATGCGGTGAAAAATGCGGTATTGGACATTACATGTGATTTTACTTTAGTATACCATTTTTGGAAGTGAAAAAGAATGTATAATTTACAGTGAATAACATTCCCAGAATCCCCTGCATTACATTTCACAATTTATTGTTTTTTCTTTGAAATAACAGTTTCTTCGTTGCTACCATATTTTTTACAGTAAAATTCTTACAACCACAGCTGCTACAGATTTTTACAGTGTGTTTTAATGTATTTTTGTTCTAATAAATGCAGTCTTGGTGAGCATAAGAGACTTATTTCATAAAAAAAAAAAAACAATCTTATTTTGATGGGTGTAAATGCTCTGGATTCCTAGTGTCTGTCAGGAGCACCCTTGAGAGGAAGACTTTAGAGGCTGTAAAACCACTCCAAATAACAGTGCATCCTGACATTTTGGTGGCCGGTCAATAATGAAAGGAGGGAATAGAATGTCTTCTTTCTCTAGCGCTGATACCAATTTACAGTCGGGACTGAGATGAGCATGAAGCAATATAATGTAATCAGGGTCTGACAGTACAGAGGTTTGCCTGAGTTAGGGCACCCACTTTCCTAGTTCTCTGCTGGATGTACTTTATTTGGGAGATATTTACGAGCTTTACTTTGCAGACTGGCAATTGGTTAGTTTTAGGTCTCTGTCTTGCTTATCATCCACCCCTCTGGTGCCTTTCACACTCTCACAAACCCCTCCTCCGTAAGTGTGTGAAGTGAGAATTTGACTTACTATGATTAGGGTAAGGATGGCGCATCGTGCGCGTGTGTGGGTGCAGTGGGCCACCGTAGCTGTTGTTGTCAGAGCTGAAGGTTGTTAGCGGCTCAGTGGATGAGAAAATACCTGGCGGGCCGCACTCCCATACCACGTCCGCCTACACCCAGACAGAGAGCGATGAACGGACTTTATAGGATTTCACCCAACAACTCGAGTGGTTAATTATAGGATGTGTGACATGACAAGTGTTTACACAGAATAAAGATCTGGAAAAGGATGGCACTGATAGCTGTTAGAGAGCAGGTCTTGTGTAAAATTGATTTAGGAATTTTATTAACGTTTCTTATTACCCATGATGAAATCCTGATTTTTGAGGATTCTTTTGTGAATGTTAAAACAGTACAGCGTTTATTTGAAATAGAAATCTTTTGCAATGTTATAAATGTCTTTTATGTCACTTGTGATCGATTAAAGGCATCCTTTCTTAATAAAAGTATTCATTTCCTTTAAAAAAAGTCGTACTGACCCTAAGCCTTTGAAATATAGAGAGAGAGTTTTATTTTTTATTTTTTTTTTTTTCCTCTTCGCTTTGTGTTCTTTATTCTGTGTGTGATCTTCTGGAATGAATAGAAAGTTCTTTTTCATTACATTTTTAAATAAACAGCCATGAGACCTGCAGACCTTGTGGTTTATTTCCTGCAACATAGAGAATAGCTCACCGCAACAATGGTTGGCTGGTAGACCGCTGGCTGTGTAATGTCTAATTGAAAAGGCGCAAATGGGCTTACAACCTCTGATGCTTAATTAATTCAGGGGACACTGTTACTAAATGAATTAATACATTTCAACACAGTCAATTTAACTCAACTCCATTGTGGTCTGACAAAAGCCATGTTGTATAGCAAAGTTGTATACAGTGGAGTTCAAGATTTATACTGCCATTTTTCTAATTTAATGAATTGTTTTCATTACAAATCATATTGTAAGCCTAACAATTTAACTAAAAGTTGAGTTGAAGTACTGCCATGAATTTCAGAATGTCTTTGTATTTGATTTGTCATGCTCTTTCTTTAATGAGAGCAGCACTCAAGCTGCATGAACTCCCCAGGTGTGTTTGTAAAACCTGATGATCATAATCATGCCAAAGATCATCTTGTGCTTCAGTGGAAACAAGAACATCTGACCTTTACAATGGATTTCACATGATCAATGACATTGACTTTTTTAGAACTTGTGTACCCTACGTATACATCTCCACATGACTAATAATGTCTTTTCTTTTTTGTTTTAGAATCAGAGGAGGAAAAAACGGAAAAGTATGACTTTGTGATGAATCTCAGAAGTCAAATCCAGTGAGGTCTCCTCCTGTCCCCCTCAACCCCTTTTGCGACCACGCTTTCCAGAGGACACCATTTTAGGGATTCTCTCTGGACCTTGATACCCACAGGAGGGGTGCGAACAGGAAGGCCCAGAGGAAGTGGACAGTTTGGGCAGGATGTGGGAGGGACTGAGATTGCAGGTGTTCTTCTTGTGTTTGGGGGCCGCACTATGGAGCGCTGCAGCGGCAGCGACGTACAGAGGCTCAGGTCCACGGGAGCGCGGTCATCGCCGCCATCTCTCTTTGCACAGACACAGGGAGCGAGGCAAAGAGGGCCAGGTGCTTCACCGCTCCAAACGAGGTTGGGTCTGGAACCAGTTCTTTGTCATTGAGGAGTACACAGGCCCAGATCCCGTCTTAGTAGGTCGAGTAAGTAGAAACTTCTACGTCCATTTCTCCATCTCCCTCCCTCTCTTTTTTTCTCTTAAGGTTATGCTGTGAACGAAAGTCATTGGGGTTTTCATTACAGACAGAGTCCTTGCAATATCCTCCATTTGTTCCACAAAAGCAATCAGTGGCCCACTTGATTAAAGGTTATAAATTGGATTTCCTTTTTAATAACGCCGCAGTCCCCTATGGTTCTTGCATAGGGGAAATGGACGATTTATGGGCCTGCTGGATAGTTACATGGCGAACCTGCAGCACGTTGGCCTTTAAATTCCCACCTGAACCCAAGTGGAGGTTTAGACTTATTGAGTGGGGATATTCTGTGTCAGGAGTTTAATTTCATTTTAACCAGCATAATCAACATCCCTTGATTCGCATCAGCTCTATAGACTATGAGTGCAACATATAAACAGTCATACATTTTGAAAATGAGGTTCGTTCTCATTTTAATATGAACCGATGAAGTTCTCTTGAGAGTAATGTAGACTTGCATTTAGGAGGGGGATGTTTCCCTGCTGAATTCACTGTCAATGCTGCTGGCCATCAGGGTGGATATTACTGTAAGATATGAGTGTGTTAATGTGATACTCTAGAGGAGATGCTATCATGGGTCGCTGAGGACCAGCCAAAAAGCTTTCTGCTTTGAGTCAGCGTTCTTGTTTGACCTGCTCGTTGTTGATGGAAAGCTCTCTCTCACATGCTTTTTCTCTTCCTCCAGCTTCATTCGGATGTAGATTCAGGAGATGGAAACATTAAATACATCCTTTCAGGGGAAGGAGCAGGCACTATTTTTGTCATCGATGACAAAACAGGCAACATTCATGCCACAAAGACACTGGACAGAGAAGAACAGGCCCAGTACACCCTGACCGCCCAGGCTGTGGCTCGAGACACCAACAAACCCCTAGAGCCTCCCTCAGAGTTCATTGTCAAGGTGCAGGACATCAACGACAATCCACCAGAGTTCCTTCATGGGCCTTACTATGCGCGAGTGGCTGAGATGTCCAATGTTGGTGAGTGCGAGCCTCTGGAAAAGCATATTTGTCAGCTTCTTCTCTTTCTCTATGAGCCCACGCCTGACAGCTTGTTCCTCATGCATTATTCAAAAGAGCTGAAATCTGACTCTCAGAAAGTGAGTCGGTACTCTTGTTGCAACTGTTGTTTTGCGACTGCTGACTTGTCTGGATGTGTGTGCGTGTGCGCTTGCATTTGTTTGTGTGCACGTGTTTGTGTTTACTGCATTTTCACCGTGCAATACATCATCAGTAATGCTCTCCTGTCATGAGGTAACGATCTGTTACCCCGATACCCCCCGTTCACAGCTCAGATAATACCACTGGGAACCTCAAAAGGCTAGTTTTGTCCAGGTCAATTCCTTATACTTTTAGACAAGTTGGTAAACATGCTGGGTAAATTGATTTTAGTGTGTAAACAGAATCAGATTTCATGGAAATTAGCCCGGCCGAAGGCAAAACATTGCATGCACAAACCCGAGGCAACGGTTTGTATCATCTGGGTTTAGACTCTGAAATACTCTTGTTGCCTTTAAAAAGGTTATTCAGGATCAACTTTATAACCTGAGAAATAGTTGCTATTCTCTCTTATCTTTGTTGTGAATGTCGATGGGAGGTGTATCTTAGACTGTGAGATCTGTGCAATATCCAAAAGCGATCTGTATCATGGCTGAAGTGTGATGTTCTTTCTCTCCAGGTACTTCAGTGATAAAGGTCACAGCTACAGACGCAGATGACCCTACGTACGGCAACAGCGCCAGACTGGTCTACAGCATCCTGCAGGGCCAGCCTTATTTTTCCGTGGAGCCACAAACAGGTACGGTCGTCAGTAATGATATTTTCACTGGTTCAGTGTTAGTTCTGTGGAGCCAGCCATGCATTCAAATATGCATCATGTGCAATTTCAAGTCATGTTTGGCTTCAATTCAATTACCACGGTATGAGGATTGGGAATGAAGAGGGTAGTCCTTTCACGCTTCGCGAGAGCACCTTGCGTTTTCTGAGCTAAATTAACCCGTGGTCATATTAGTCCCGCAATGTCCCAGTGGCAGTAGAAACCCCTACAGCAGTCAGAGGAGGTGGAGCAGATGCTGCTAATAAACTAAAGCTGGATGTTTTGCTTGATCCTGTTTAGTGCTGCTCATCTGTGTGCTACCATCAAAACATCATATGACTATTCCACATATATATTCCCTTTTGCATGATGGGGAAGTGTGTTTGTGTTAAATGCTTCAATAACCTCAAGAATGAGCAAAATATCCACATATTTTTCTAGTCTGAAAGATGAATGCAAGAGTAAAGTGTTAGTTGAAAGCTAGAATTTTATTCTACATCACTATCCTGAAGTGTAAGACCAAGGTCAGTTGCCCTGCTGGATAAAAGCTGTCTGTGTTTGATGTATACATAGATTCAGAAGACGGTATAAGATGCCCCTTTAAGAACAGTATGCATTTACTGTAACTTGCAACTGTAAATTATAACATATTTACTCATAAAATTGATGATGATGATCATCATCCAATATATTAAAAAATAAATTTGCTAATTCAGTTCACAAAAAAAATATGTACTGTAAAATATATTTATAATTATTATTTTTTGGCATTTTTGCAATAGGACAGATTAGTAATGACAGGAAACGAAGTGGGAGAGAGATAGGGGGCGGGATCAGGACGCTTCTGCTAAATGCTCAGATCATAAAATTAGCAGATTTTGCATAAAATTAAAAGATTCTGCTGCTAGACAGAAGAACATCCCCTGTAGGAGATATAGGCAGGTGGTCCTGGAGAGGCGGTGGGGTAAGATGAGGACACATATTGTGGGACGACGTGGCATTCATTGAATACATCCTGATTATATAAGTAAACAGTGATGAGAATGTAACTCGATTGGCTGGGAACATTGAAATTGAAATTGAACCAGTTAGAGCACAGGTAGAGTGTCATGGTTGAACTATTCATTTAGACTAAACGATTCCACTGAATTAGCCTATAGGTTATATTGAGCAATGCAAACGTTTGAATGTGCATCTAATTCACTAAAATAACAAATACTGGGGGCTTTCTGCCCCAGTTCTGAGGGGGTATCTAACTTAAAGGGTTTTTAATGTAATAATAAATGTTGATGGAACTCAAGTCAATTAATAAGAGCATAAGCATTCAACAAGTCAGTGAATGGATGGTCATAAATGAATGATCTGGATGCATCTTCATCGCATGTTTATGTGTGTTTGTAGGAATCATTCGAACAGCTCTTCCCAACATGGACAGGGAGGCCAGGCAGGAGTATGACGTTGTCATCCAGGCCAAGGACATGGGTGGACACATGGGCGGTCTGTCAGGAACCACTCAGGTTAAAATCACCCTGACTGATGTCAATGACAACCCTCCGAAGTTCACTCAGAGTAAGAGAATTTATTCTTCCAGCTGTGAATATGCCCTCTTTCTCTGTCTTTCTCTCTTTCCCTATCTCCATCTCTCCTCCATCCATCATGTATTGTCCCCCTCTATCCTTGTCAGGTTTTATTATAGTCACTGTGACCATGCCTTGCTCTTTGGCTGGCTACACACAACATTACTCTGACCTCTGCTATGCATGCACCAGGGGAGGAGAGTTTGCTTTTAGCCAGTGCACAGCTCTTTCTTTTCCACACTTCAATCCTCAAACCACATATTAACATTGACAAGCCCTCAGGGACCAAGTCAGAATCTGCTAATATGAGCTACAGATGTTAACATGAAAATATCACAACTTAATTATTCAAATGTTCTTTAAACGTTCAGCACGAGCACGATGACATCAAGTCTCTCGAGCGTGAAAGGCTAGATGAAATATTTACCGTGTTTGCGTATACAGAAGAGAGCGAGAACGGGCTAGTGTGAGCTAGCGCTCATGTGTTGCCAATGTGACATTAAACTGCACACTAAGCACATAGATTTTTATCTGTCTTTTGTTCCAGAAATCGGCCCTATAAATCTCCTCCGAGCTTTTGCTTTTTTGTGCGCTCTGAGCCTCGGGCTCGGTAGCAAAGGGCCTTCAAGCTTTTTCCTGACTTAAGCAGAATGCAGCATGGTCCCAGTGCTCCAGCTCCTACACAATCCCTGTTTTTGGTGCTGGTAGAAACCGTTATTCACGGACCAAAATAAACTGTACATTGCAAGGTTATTGCCCACAATGAGTAGCTTAGCCCAGCAGATCCTTAAATCTACCTCACCGATAGTTTTGAGCTGACTGCATGATGGAACATTTCGGGAGCAAGATAGATTTTTTTAATGTGGACAGCAGTTTGGCTCAGAGCACAGGTGAGAATGTGAGCTTGAGATATTTAATGTGGTTCTGCTCACACCGAAAAATGCAGCTTGAGTAGTCGGCTGTCTCTTTTAGGCTCGATATCGATTCCCAGACTTGTTTGCCCTATCCGAAACAGACGTTGACACATGACTAAGTCGCTACAAACTTGTAACGTGTAGATGAAAACGTTCCTTTTCTTTTTTGGTCTGCAGAGGGTCTGATTGAAAACGCAGACCTCTTTGCACGCCCTGGCCTTTCTTTGTGAGGACTTCCTCCCCATGTGGGAGTTATTTTTATAAATGCAGCTGAAGCCTTTGGCTCTCAGCAGACAGGGAGTGGAGCCATATGGTCCTTCTGCGAGCTCCAGCCTCAGGCAGGTGTCTGTTATAGTCTTCATACACCCACCCACATGCACATACAGGCTCACTCGAGCACACAAATATAAATTTCACACATGCACTCCTGTTCTCACCAGCTAAGAGCTCACAGGTGCCAGGCAGCTAGCTGAAGGTAGCATCGGTATCACACAGAGAACCGGCTCTCCATTCCCGGGTGGGCAGTGTGATCATGATTTTTCTTGCCTGTGATTCAGAGATATTATAAACCGCATAACCTCCTACCCCCCTCTTTACTGAGAGCTCCCGGCACTCACTCACCTTCTTCACAGCTGTTTACGCCATGGCGGTCTCGGAGGACAAGGTTCCCGGTGAGGAGGTGGGTCGATTGAAGGCCAAAGATCCCGATCTGGCGGAGAACGGTCTGGTGGATTATCGCATCTTGGAGGGAGACGGCATGAACCTCTTCGAGATCTCCAAGGACTCGGAGACCCAGGAGGCAGTCATCAAACTAAAGAAGGTGAAGTGTGTGAGAGCTCCAAAAAAGTATGTGTGAGTGCAACGTCCAGTTACGTAAGTGTGATTGTGAATGGAAGGAAGTGTGTGCGCGAGAAAGGGAGGGGTGTGGTTGTCAGATAACATTAAAGTCAATTTCTCTGTCCATGCCTTGTTCCTTGATTTCTCTCCTTGAGGAATCATTTGCATTAAGCTTATTTGCTTGTTCATTTGCGTTCCTATTTGCATGGATGCTCAAATATGCAGGATTGTGAGTGCAAGTGTAGGCCTGCTCGGAAGCTGGAGTGATTTTTCACCATTTTCACTCTGTAATTGCAATGACATTGCCCATCCCTTCCCTATTATGTCTGAGATGAGCATTGACTTTCATGGCTGCTTCTCTCTGTCCGTGTGAGGGAAGCTCATCTGGGCCGTGCTGCCCGGGTTATTCCTCCCCTGCTCTGAGGTCCTGGATTATGCAGACAATTACACAGCCACTCGGGTTAGGCTGCCTCCCGTCCGTACCCCCACCTCCCGTGGCCGAGAGAAATCTTGCATCGCCCCGAGAAGCCTGCTAGCCACTAACCAGCTTTAGCCTGAGAGCCAAAGAGACCCAGCCTGCAGCCTTAACACTGCCACCTGCTGGTGATCCTGTGCATTTCACCTCCACAGCTTAAGATTTCTAGTGATCATCCTCGCAATGATCATTAGAAAGGAAGGCTCACTAAAAAAAGGAAAACCTATGCAGTCAAGCATTAGTGCTGTTTGAGCTGTGTAATCTGGTGGAGCGTGAGCATATTGTGGATGTTGTTTGTGTAAAGGTGGTTTGTATGGTGCAGGAACAACTGGAGGGGGATTTTGTCAGCTTTGCTTTTTTTTTTTTAAACGTCATGGCCACAGCAGTGCTTTTTGCCGAGAAGGGTATAAGGAGGGGATGAATCACGCAGAAGGGTGAGAGAACAGACAATACGGCATGCCAACAACAATCAGCTTGATGCAACGCTGCTTCACTCAATAACACAATGCCTCGCTGATACACCTCTTGGGAAATCATCACCTTTTGCTCTTCAAAGCATGTTGAAAATTAAAGTCGAAATTACTGACGGAATTGCCAGGGTTTTAATCAAGTATTCTGTTTCAACTGCGGGCAGGCGACGCAGGCTGAATATTAAGAGGAGACGTAGCATTATTGTGAATATTATCTGTTCCTGATTAGGTTCAGTCGGGAGTTATTAGGTGCCAAATAAAGGATTGTAGTAGGGGAAAGAGAAGTGTGGGGGGCTGTTGTTGTCAGGATAAACAGAGAATAGTTTCCAACCTGTTGGAGGAAAGAACTGGGTCATACTTGTTTCCACCATTGGCAGCTCCATTAAAGAGATCCAAAGAAAAGAAAATGGGAGAAAAGAGGATGAGGAAGCAAGAAAAACAACTTTCAACCAATCAACACACAGCTAGCTGGCATGTGTACGTGTGAGTGTGTGTTTGAGTTGATATGTACCCTTTATGTGTAATTCTCACTTGGTAATTTGTGACCGAGAGGTGTGACGGGTGAGACAGGCTAATCAGAAAACAGGCGGACGTGTGAAAACTGGCGATGCAGGAGGACACAAGCGGACCAAATGACTGGCTGCTTTTGAGCACAGTTTTTCTTTTTTTAAATCTTGTTTCATTTGCTTGAACCTAAATTGCATGAGAATTGTGCCATTTGAGAATTGTAAAAAAGTGCAATCTGTAACTGAAAGACATCTGCAAGAGCCTTGATATTCGAATGCTGTCTCATTTGAGCTTCTTTGTTGATTCAGTCTCCTTCCCAAATGTATAACAACAGTGCCCTCTAGTCTGCGTCTTTTAAACTTTTTTCTTTTTTTTTTTTGTTTGGAAATACACTAGTGTTTACTTTTCCTATTTAATTTAACTTGATTTATTGGTAATCTATTAATGGTTATTTTATTGCTCAGACTCATTTATCTTTTAATTCACCTTTGATTCTCCATGTAGTCCAGAATCAATTGACACAGGGGTCATTTTAATGTATGTGTACAGTTTCTGAAAATATAGATATTTTTTTCTCTATCGACAGATTCCATCAATTTGAATAACTAAATTGTGTCCTGACCTCTTGTTTTCAGACTGTGGACTTTGAGACCAAGCGATCGTACACGCTAAGGGTAGAAGCCTCCAACCCACATGTGGACCCACGTTTCGCTGCTTGGGGTCCATACAAAGATACTACCACTGTGAAAATATCAGTAGAAGATGCAGATGAGCCCCCGACCTTCATGGCTCCCAGCTACAATTTTGAGGTGGAGGAAAACGCCCCAGCGGGCACTGTGGTCGGCCGTGTGCATGCCAAAGACACTGACATCATGAACAACCCCGTCAGGTAGCAACCACTTCCTGTAAAAGGAATCGGATTACTTTTGCTTTGGCTGTTTTTTTGTCACTACAATGCTTTGTTTGATGACAGTCAGTAAAATATTGTACTCTTTTGATTTATTAGATACAATTCAAAGAGAGACTGAGGGAAAAAAAAAAAACAGAAAAAGTTTTCACATTGTTTTTTTTTTTCTTTTTCATCCCAGTTATATGATCCCACGCTACACAGACTTGGAAGAGTTTTTCACCATTAATCCTGAGGACGGCATTATTAGGACCACAAGGCCTTTAGATCGGGAAGCACAGGCTTGGCACAACATTTCCGTCAGTGCTACAGAGAGTGGTAGGTCACTCATCTCTTTTCTGGGCTTTTAAATAACAGAGTAGCCTTGCGTGTTTCTCATTTTTTCCCTAACCAAGCTCCCCAGCTCTCCCTCCACCCTGCTCTTATGTGGTTGTAGTGTCGCCAGGCCTTCTGCATGATTTCAGAAGAGACAGCCACAGATTACCTCTTCAAACTTCAAATGATAGCCTCGGTTCAGTGAACAGTGTGTAATTGGCCCAAAAATGTTACATATTTATTTTTGTGTGTATGTGATTTCCTTGAGGTGCAGTTATTGTTTGTTCTAGTTGAATTCAAAGTTGCTGTACGATACATTTTCCTTTTCATTCCACTGTCTTTGATAATTTCGACCATCAAAAATTCTTGTCGAAAGACACGGAAACTACATCGAAAATATTCTTTTGTTATGTGGAAGATGCTTGGGTCTGAAAGCAAAGCATCAAGGCATACACTAAACCTGATCATTTTTAGATAGGAGATGCTAGTGAATCATTTTTCAATCCAGCATTTTTTAGGGCAGCTTTAACAATTCTGTCTTGTCACTCACGTCCTTCCGCTAAGGGCTAACTCAGGTTTTTACAACACACTGAATTATTTATTAATCTTAAAATTTTGTCTCTTTTTGTTCTGTTGTTCTTCCAGGCGGCCATCACCAAGATGCAAAAGTACGAGTCAATATCAAAGTCAAAGATGTGAATGACAACGCTCCAGAATTTGCCACTCAAAACGAAGTGCTTGTCTGTGAAAATGTCAACCCTGGAAAGGTAAATCAAGTAATTTATTTAGGGAACAATTAAATAATTTGAAGCACTTATTAAAGTATTAGCAACACTTTACAGTAAGGTTTTATATATATATATTTACTTTCTATTGGTCAAAGAATAAAAAAAAAATGCATTATGGTTTCCATAAAAAATATTATGCAGCACAAATGTTGTCAGTATTGGCTTTGGCGATACCAATAATGTTTTTGAGCACCAAATCTGCCAATTAGAATCATTTCAGAAGGATCATGTGACACTAAAGACTGGACAATATTGCTATTTTTACTTGATTTTTAATCTAAAAAAAATGCAGCTTTGGTGAACATAAGTGACTTCTTTGAACAATATAATATATAATATATATATATTAGTGATGGGTATAGATTAATTTTCTTAATCTAGATTAATCTCACTGTAATCTTGGAATTACTCTAGATTAAAATGGCTAATTTGAATTCTGACGAAGGCATTCAGAATATGTGTGCTACCCAAATAATGACTAAAAGTAAGTCTTTGCGAACGGGTCTCTCAAGCCAGGTGGCGCATTAGACCAGGGGCTCATCTCCTGTTTCCAAAATGCATCACAAACTGCTTGACAATTGCATTTACAACACAATTAACTATACAAACTTGTGTAACCAACTATTCCTACACTGCATGTACTTCTGCGTAAAAGGCTGCGCGACGTGCGCGTTGCAGTTAAATACACAGACGCGCACGGGCATGGATATCTGCGTGCATAGTCTTCGGTTAAACTGCGTTGCTTTTAGAAGCGTCAATTCAGTTGTTGCATATAGTTTAATGTCTTTATTTCGGGATTATCAAAGTAAATTATAACTCAAATTTGAGATTTTACTGGGGCACAGCAGATTTTCAATGGGGCACGTGCCCCAGTAAAAAGGGTCTAGCAACGCCCCTGCCCTGAAGCAAACCCGGCGGCTTCATAGCTGCATCCATGTTAGTACGTCTCGTTTGATGTGGTAATTTCACAGTAGGCATACACACAGGTTCGAAGACTTGTTCTCGCCCCCTACAGTGCAATTCGGCTAGGTATACATTCGCGCTAAAATATCAAGGTGAAAGTCATCATAGCTTGCGTAGTATAGACCCAGCTCCCAACCCAACTTTGAGAATAGATTAACGGCGATATTATTTTTATCGCCCGATAAGAGTCTCACCTTAACGCAGCACGTTAACGCCGATAACGGCCCACCACTAATATATATATATATATATATATATATATATATATATATATATATATATATATATATATATATAAACCTTTGAAGATTAGTGAATAATCTTATTGTAAAGTGTTTTCAGATAATATTTTAGACTAGTGGTGAGGTTTTGGCTTAGAAAACTTAATGTCACATATTTGATCCCAGTGTCTGTGAAATGTATGACTGTCTTTAAATAGGTGCAGGAAACTGTTAATGAATTAGCTAATTCCTAAAAGAGGTCACAACTTCCATCAAAACTTTTAAATGAACACTATAAAAGATTATATTGATGTCTAAATTTAATCAATTCAGTGCTCGCTTTTCCTTTGTCGGGCAGTTGCAAGTTTGAATAAGTGACAGAAAAAAGAAAGAGAGAGAGAGAAAGAAAGAGATAAAAGAGGCATACTTTTATTTAAAGGCATGCCCTGGTGATTTTAACCAATTTAACATGACCTGATTTGAACCCTCTGCTCCACAGCTCATTGAGACAGTTAGCGCCACGGATAAGGACGAAATGGCCCACCGCCAGCACTTCCACTTCAGCCTGGCCCCTGAGGTCGCTAACAACCACAGTTTCTCCCTCAAGGACAACAGAGGTGTGTGGCACACAAAACAGCCCATAATAGAATAATTTGCACTGAAGAACTGCTTCTTTCAAGCCAAGTAAACTGCCTAAGGAAATACGCCAATTGAAAACACAAAATGTTTTAGTCTTTTTCAAAACCAAATGAGTTTATCCATGTGTAGGAGTGAGTGTCTGCAGTGTCGCCCAGCCAGCCTCGTGTTGATAATTAGGTCATGATGAGGTGGGCAAACTCAAGTCAACTTCCTCTCTTATTAATTATGGAGGCGTCACTCTCGTTTGAGCTTCTCCATCTGTGGATTCGAAACGTGGGTGAGGCCCAGCTGGTAGGCAGCCCTGTTTCTGTCTGTTTCTCAAGCATCCCCCTTGGTGCGCCTGAAAACCTTCATCACTGTACTTAAGTCTAAAAGTCTTTCCTCAAATAGGTAGACACAGTTCTGAAGAACATGTATATAAGAGTCCCACATACTTTAATGTGAGAATCAGTTGCTGGGAAATGAGAAGCCCCAAGTTAATGCCCTTTGAGGAGCCTCTCTTAGCCCTTTTTTTCACCAGCATAAACCAGTTGCAAGTTCAGAGCCAGTGCTATTGCCGTTCGGAGCTGCTTTGACTGGCGAGCCGGCAAACTGGTTTACCTTTCCATGGGCTAGAGAGCCACCACAGAGCCAGGTCTTACGTTGCTGAATATGTCTCATCTTTCCCATCAACGCTTGCGCAGCAGCACCAAATACAAACACACCAGGCTTGCTTGCACACCAGGTGCACAACACCTAAGCACAGCGAGAGCGTTTGGAAAGCAGATGATTTTTTTATAAAGAGCAGGTCATATGGGTTTTCGAAAAATATATTTTTTGCAGTTTGTAACATAGCTATTCTTCAGTGTAAACAGTTTGCAAAGTTGTTAATCAAAAAGTCTGTTATACATAAAGATATTGTCTCTCAAAAGAAAGAGTCGAGGTAACACTTCTACTAGTTAGTGTGTTTACATCATGTTGAGAACACACTGTGTTCTGCGCTGTGAAAGCAAGTTTTTTTTTTTCATTGCCGAAAAATTATGATGTGAAGAATCAGTGGTGCTAATATGTGATGTATACCTAGTGCAGCTTTAGGTTTCCAGGTAAACCACAATATTACTGACTTACTGAAATAGTTCCTGATAAAACAACACAGTTTGTAAACCAAAATATTTCTAAGTTACACTCTTTATTATTAAGCGAAGTAATTAGAACAATGAAAGTCTACATTAGTCGACACATTCTTATGAAATAGTGGGTTTATAATGAACTCCCTGGTGAAAAAAACAGCTAAAACCAGCCTAGGCTGGTTGGCTGGTTTTAGCTGGTCAACCAGCCTGGTTTTAGCTTGTCATAGCTGGTCAGCAGGCTGTTTTTAGAGGGGTTTTTGCCACTTTCCCAGCCTAGGCTGGTCAGGCTGGTCTTAGCTGGTCAGGCTGGAAAACCACCAGCTAAAACCAGCCTGGCCAGGCTGGGAGACCAGCTAAAACCAGCTACTTCCAGCTTAAATCAGCTAAGACCAGCCAACCAGTCTAATTCATTATAAACCCACTATTTCCTGTGTCGACTAATGTAGACTGTCATTGTTCTAATTACTTTGTTTAATAATAAAGAATGTAACTTAGACATATTTTGGTTTACAAATTGTGTTGTTTTATCAGTTAGTAAGTTATGTGTTTACAGACTTTTATGTGTTTGGGCACAATTCGCTAAGTGTTAAACAAAATGTTTTTACGTCATCCTTTTAAGAACAGATTGGAGCACTATATTATGGTTTTATGTAAAGGTGCATCAGGGTTGCCAGGTTTTCGCAACAGAACCCACCCAATTGCTGCACAAAGCTAGCCCAATCGCGTTTTACATTCTTGTATAAATGTATATTCTGAGAAAATTACAATTTTTTTCTGACCTCTGATGCATTTAAACCTGTTGTAGGGGACTCCAACACAATATTAGGACACCAATATGACCTGCTCTTTAAGCTTTTGAATTGGTTTGCAGTACTTTGACACCACACGCTGACTGGACCGCACAACGCTGATATATCCCGAACAAGCCTGATATCAAAAATGGTGGACGTTGCATTGATATTCATGGCTTTGCAAACCTACATTGGCATCCAGACACAGTGAATCCAACGTGTTTAGCTGCTGTTTCATAAATGGAGGTCAAAAGTTTTTGTTCGTATTGTTGGTCACGGTAACCCCGCCCCCAGCCCCTGACACAAGCAGTTCTTACTTCTAGACCAGCAATGTTTTGGTGCTACTTACGAACCACTTTTCCTGGTTCAAAACTGGTGCTTTGGGTTTTGAGAGTAAGAATAAATTTGAAAAACTAGGCTCTGGCTCTGAACCTTATCTTAGGAGCACCATCGTAACTGGGTGCTTGCTTAGTTTGAGCAGAATTTGTTGCTTTTATATTAACTCACTATGTGGTGGCTCTTGGTAGATTACAAGCTGAATTATGTATACTTCAAAGAATCTATAAATCATGTTTACTATGCTTACAAGGAGCTTTGGTGTTATTTTAGAATCCTCAGTATGACTGCTATTATAATAGTAGTCTAACACAGCGGTTCCCAATTCCAGTCCTCGCGCCCTACCGCTCTGCACATTTTGCATGTCTCTCTTAGTTAACACACCTGATTCAGATAACCAGCTCATTAGAAGTGAGGTCCGTGCAGGAACTGCGATCCGATTGACATGGTCCTTGCAAAGTGTTCATTGCTCCCTGCTCCCTAAGCGGGGGAAATCTGTTTACTATACTTCGAAACATTCATTCACATATTTGCGCTACGTCACCGCATGTAGCGTCTTCACACACAGATGAAACTTACTAGAGAAGTGTGACATAAGTGCATCTGTAAATAAATGCATTTTAAATTTACGTCTCGCACGCTTTAATGACCTTCAAATGGAACACATACGCTCGCTTCGAACTAATGAATAATGGCGGAATATCCTGTGATGTCCACTTCGAAGGGCAGTAACGTTGGAATAGAACAAACGTCGGAAGCGATGCGTGAAACACACAACATGTGCAGAGCGGTGGGTCATGAGGACTGGAATTGGGAACCGCTGGTCTAACATATGCTAACAGACTTTTCAACCTGTAGAGCTGAATTTGTAGTTGTAAAACCTAAAAGAGAATTAGGATTTTCAAGCCATGGGATCAGCAGTTTCCAGACGGTTTTTAGAATTGCTTCAGATTTTCCCATTTTGTTTCCATAAATTACACTCAGTCATTTCTTAAATGGTGGAAGGTGCTATTTTTCATTGCTAAATAGGATGTGAGTTTAGACATGCTTATAGAATGAGACAACTGTAGCTCCATGTGATGTAATAAGTGTAATGTTTTATCGAAAAAATCGAAAACCTTTTCTGTTCTAAACACCTCATGGGACCCCATGGTGAAATAGCCTTCCAGGTTGGCCTACAAATTGATGTCATTGACTGAGCTGCTCTGTTCCATTGGCTAATTTCTGATTGTGCAATATGTCTCTTTGACCACCAATAGATTGGAAATATCATGAAATCCAATAACAGCGTCAGTAGCTGATTCCAGTAACTTCGCATAATTGTTGCCTGACTGAGTGAAACATGCGTTAATTGTTTTTAAAGGGTGAATGTTTACAATCACAGATCTGTTTAGGCTTTTTTCTTGGTTAATAGAGCGAACCGATGTGAACAGAGAAATTGAGGGAGTGAAAGAGAGAGAGAGAGAGATGACGGTCTTTCCCATTTGGTCTGCTTTAATGAGAAAGGAGATGAGCACTTTTTAGCAGGCCATTTCAAAAGCCAACAATATTAGGGAGACAGATTAGGCTACTCAGATTGACTGGCTTTATCAGGATCCGGAGCCTTTCAAATGGATACAGTTTTCAACAGCTTTGCCCACCCATTTATCTGAAGCTCCATTATGCTTCTCTCTCGGCGCAGAGGCTCTGACATCGCTCCTCTTATCAGACAGACGTAATGAAGGCCTGTTGATTATGAGCTCTAAATATTAAGTATGGAATATTATCTGAGTTTAGTAATAATGAAACAGTAAAAATGCATCAGATCTGTTTTGATCTGCAAGTTTTTGAGAGTGCCAACTGCATTTAAATGCGGGAATTAATCATCATACAACAATTGCAAGTTTTAGAAAACTTCTGTCATTGAGAGCCATAGAATTGGTGTCTGTAAGGTTTTTTTTATGTTGTGAGCTATTGTTGAAATAACTGTTTTCTACGGGAATATATTTTACAATTTCAGCAGCCATTGCTTTAGTCTTCAGTGACACAGGAAATCATTCTAATATGCTGATTTGGTACTCAAGAAAAATGTAGTATTATTAATGTTGAAAACAGTTGTGCTTATTAGGATTTCTTCTGAATTCTTGGTAACATTTTACATTAAGGTTCATAAGTTAACATTAGTTAACTTCTTCAGTTAACATGAACTAAGAATGAACAATACTTCTACTGCATTTATTAATCTTAGTTAATGTTAATTCCAACATTTACTAATGCATTATTAAAATCAAGAGTTGTGCTTGTTAACATTAAATAATGCACTGTGAATTAACATGAACTAACAATGAACAACTGTATTTTCATTAACTTACATTAACAGAGACAGTAAATACTGTAATACATGTATTGTTCATTGTTTGTTCATGTTCCTGTATTAACTGATGGGACCTTGTTATGAAGTGTTACTTATGGTGGCCGAGAGAGCTCAACGCGCTGCAACTTAAGAAAACACATGCAAACAGAAAAAAACGACAACAAATTAAGAAAACATCTTCATCAGTTTGACAACACAGGCGCTGCAAATCCTCGCTACGCAAACACAAATACGGAAACGCGCTGCAAACTCGGAAATGCGCTGCAAACACACGAACCTGCTGCAAATAGCACGAACCACAACGGAAATGTTTCAGGGGGACCTCAAAAAGTGACGAACCCATGAATTTCATGAACTTTCATGAATTAAAGTTTAAAAGAACAGCATTTAGTTTAATAATTTGCATTATTTAAATATTATGGAAGTCCATTTCTGCCACTGAATTAAAAAAGGGGGAATTGCGAAGTTTTTATTTTACAAATTTGACTTTTCTCACAGAGAAGTTTACATCGTATAATTCTTACTTTCTTCACAGAATTTTGTGATATAAACTCACAATTATGACTTTGTTCACAGAATTGTGTCATATAAACTCACAATTATGACTATTCACAGAATGGTCTGATATAGACTCACAATTATGGGTTTATTTACAGAATTGTGTGATATAAACTCACAATTATGACTTTGTTCACAGAATTCTGTGATATAAGCTCAGAATTATGACCTTTTTCACAGAATTGTGTGATATAAACTCACAATTATGACTTTGTTCACAGAACTGCGTGATATAAACTCAATTATGACTCGCAGAATTGTCTGATAGGACTCAGAATTATGACGTCGTTCACATAATTGTGTGATATAAACTCAGAATTATGACTTTGTTCACAGAATTGTGTGATTCACATGTGTGAGTTACAAAGGCACACATGTAAAGTCACAGTTTTGCTTATTTTTAAAGTCAATTTTGAGATAGAAATGTGCAATTCTGAGAAAAAAAAGTCAGAAGTGTGAAATAAATAGTCGCAATTGACGTTTTTTATTGATTTTTTTTTACATTGGATTTGGCTTCACATATATATATATATACATATATATGTACTGTATACATATGAAAGAAGTATTTATTTTTGGGGAAAAAATACACGTGTTTATCAAATCAGTCTCAGTATTTTTGTCAATCATCCTGTGTACATGGCCAATGCATTCATGTTCCTTTTCTGGCACAAAGGAGGCTTCTGTGAGACTTCTCTGTGTACAGAATTTGTCAGTCAAGGTGGCCCAAAAGCACAACATTGTAAACAAGAACCCAGAGGAGGTCTCTCGGTTTCAAATGTTGCAAATTGATACTTCACACAGCCCATGGTAATCTCACAGACAGAATATGATATAGAATTATAATGGATAACATTAGATTGATCGAGCCTGTCCACGGCGTCATGCTATATGAGCGTTGTAGCCATATCATTAGCGGCCTTCCCTGACAGAGCCACTGAAGGTTGAAGAAAGTGGTGCCAGAGGGAGTGAAAATGACTAAACCCCAGGCCCCTAAATGAACTCACTTCATCTATGCCTTCAGCGTGACCTTGCACTGAGTCAGGGAAATGTGCTGGCACTGATCCATCCCTCCCAGTTGCAAATAAAACCAATACCGCTCCCTCCGCTCTAACTTTGATTACACTTCCAAAAGCTGATAAATGTTCACAATATTAAACATGAATTTAATATTGGAGGATTCACACCTCATTGACTCTCACCGGTGGCTGTGGGTAGTTCTCACGACACCTAAACACCAGGGAACAGAAAACTTTCCTGTAATTCTATTCAGAACAACTCTGTTGTTGTTTTACTCAAATCCTGCAACCTCCTCGTCAGTTGAAGTAAGCATTCCATCAATGTTCCTCTTTTGTTTTTTCACAGATAGCACCGCTAGCATCTTTGTGATCCGGAAGGGCTTCAGCAGAATGACCCAGGATGTCTATCACCTTCCCATCGAGATTAATGACAACGGCGTACCCCCGATGAGCAGTACCAATACTCTTATAGTCCGTGTGTGCAGCTGCGACAGCAAAGACACCATCCTCTCCTGCAATGTGGAACCTTTTATCCTGTCTGCAGGGCTCAGCACCGGCGCTCTGATTGCCATCTTGGCCTGTATTGTTATTCTACTGGGTGAGCCTAATTATATTTGTATATGACTATACAAGCAAAGCAACCATGTGTAAATAATAGAGGTGTAGCTTGGTTGGTTTAAACATCTTATAGGAACCTGATGCATGTCAATATTTGCATTTCACTCCAAAACACACTGGAGTTCTTTTACACACATGCAACTACAGAAGCGTAAAGTATTTATACTATATTTACTTTGCTTGCCTCTAAAAATGAATTAGGGATTTTATTTCCCAAAAGCATTGTGAGCCTATATAGGTTGTGAAGACAAATATTTGACAAATATTTAACACTGTTAAAGATGAATGCTTCAGATTAATTATAAGGTAATTCTGCAGTAACTTGATGAACAACTGTGAAATTACAGTTTTATACCAATAATTGAAAATAGTCTTAATAAAATTTGAAATTGTTATAATTATTAATAAATTGAAATAAAAAAAATGAATCAATAGATCAGTGAATATGTAAATAATACATACATACATAGATAAAAATATAAGTAAATAAATTGCTGTGCATGACTATATCTAAAATTAATATATCATATGAATACATTATATTTTGTTGACTTTTAGGTCTAAGACCTTTTTATAAATATTAATAAAACAAATAATATTAATATTTTATTTTTTTTATAAATATTGTTACATTGAAATAAAGAACAACCATATACAAAACGAATGAATGAATAAATGAATAATACATACATACATGCATATTATGTAGATTATATTTAAGTTAAAATATAGGTTGAAGAGCTTTTTGTGATTTTATATAAATAATTAAATAATAATAAAATAAAAAGTAATATTAATAAAATTTGACATTTAAAAAAATATTATTGAATTGAAATAAATACAATACATGAATCAGTTGATCAATCATTAATTCAATCAATAATACATACAATAATACTATTTTTATAAATATTATTAAATTGAAATAAGGAACAAATACAAAAAACATGAATGAATGAATGATTGAATAATACATACATACATAAAAAATATAGTAAATAAATTGCAATGCGTGACTATGTAACTAATATATCACATGAATAATTATATTTATAAATTTTATTCGAAAAGTCGAAAAGTTTTTGTGTTTTATATAAAATAAAACATTAATAAAATAAATAATATTAATACAATTTGACATTTTTATAATTGAAATAAAAACATAAAAACAAATACAAAACATGAATGAATAAATGAATCAATCAATCAAGCGATTGATCAATCAATCAATCAATAATTCATTAATACATACATACGTATGCATAAAATAATAAATAAATTGCTGTGTGTGATTATATAAAATGTATGTATCATAAAAGCTTTTTGACCTACATTTCAACATAAATATAATCTATTTATAGATTTGTTTTTATATTTAAATAAATATTAATAAAATAAATAATACTAATAATTTTTTTATTTAATTTTAACAAATGTTAAATGGGAAGTAAAAACATAAATTAATTGCTGTGCATGACTGTATAAAATTAACATATCATATGAATAGATTTTATGTTTAAATTTTTGTATTCTTGCGAAAAAAAAATTTGGAGTTAGCAATCTTAGGAGGGATTTGGAACTGATTCTAATGTGTAAAGCATGTCAAATCATATTGAAGAGCTGTAATATTACAGTTGATCATTTCCCAAAACATATTAGCTGTCTCAACTTATGTGGACTTATCAAAGAGCAGTATTAAAACATTAAGTTTAATGGGAACACTTTATCTTCAGAATCAAATCTTTCTAGCAACTACATTTAAGAAACCCATTTCTAATGTGTTTATTTATATACAGAAGCATCATAGCCATTCCAGCATGCTATTAGCTTTGGCTTGACATTTGTTTGCTTGTCTGCAGCGATCGTGGTGCTGTTCGTGGCCCTGCGGCGCCAGAAAAAGGAGCCTTTGATCGTATTCGAGGAGGAAGACATTCGGGAGAACATCATCACCTATGATGATGAGGGAGGCGGAGAGGAGGACACCGAGGCGTTTGACATCGCCACCTTACAGAACCCAGATGGCGCCAACGGCTTCCTGCCCCGTAAGGACATCAAGCCCGAGCTGCAGTATCCCATGCGCCCCGGCCTGAGGCCCATTGGCAACAGCGTAGACGTGGATGATTTCATCAAAACACGGATTTCTGACGCGGACAATGACCCCACGGCGCCCCCGTATGACTCCATTCAGATCTACGGTTACGAAGGTAGAGGCTCTATCGCCGGCTCTCTCAGTTCTTTGGAGTCGGTGACCACAGATTCAGACCTGGACTACGACTACCTCCAAAGCTGGGGGCCGCGCTTCAAGAAACTTGCCGACCTTTACGGCACCAAAGACTCCGCTGATGACAACTCTTAACGTTCGCTCAAATAAGCCCTTTTTCATCTCCCTCCACCCGGCCCTTCTCCTCCACTAACTGTGTGTTTTGTGAAGTTTACTATAAGTATTCCATGAGTTTTTCACTTTATAGTAAACTTTAGGTTGTTTGTAAGTATACGCACAGTATACTAGATGCTGAGAGTGTCATAGGTACGATCACAACGTGCTATGGGGGAGCCAGAAGGGTAGAAATAAAAATTTTACAAAAAGAGAACAAAACAACAACAAAAAAAAGATTAAAGAGACACATATACACATTTGTGGTGGACGTGTCTCTGTGGTGTGAAATGAAGAAATATGTGACAATGTTGTTTAAGAACTGAAGAACATTACGTTTCACTTTCGATGTTTGTAGGTTCCTACAGGTTTGAGGTTATGGATGTGGATCACAGAGAGACATGGATTTGCTGATACTGTGAACGAGCTCACGAAGAAATAAAAACAAAAACAGTTGCCTTATTAAAGTAATCTGGAGCGAGCGTCAGCAAATTAAGACTTGTGTAACTTCTGTAGCGTCTCCATATTGTCTTTGGAGATTTTGTCCAAACAGGTTTTGTTTTGTTATTTTTTTTATATATATATATATAAATATATCTGGAAGCAGATGGATCCAGCAAAAATAGACTCAGTGTGTTTCTGTCATCTAGAATTAAAAAAAGACCCTTCAGCCCAGTTCCATCTATGAACAATCACAAAGAAAGACCTGTGAGCTCAAAAATCGCCTTAACTAATGGACACTCTTGCAACGCAGTGCATTTTTGTAACTTGAAAGCTATATCCTAAAGCAAGCTAAAGTCCTTATAACATATGTACAGTACAATGTGCAAAATATGTCTCTTGAGGATCAATCTTACACCGATCAGTTTATGTAAATCTTTCTCTCCCTCTTTTTTTCATTATGATATCATTATTTTTTTTTCAGTTTTCTTAATTTCTCATTCTCTTTAATGGCTTATGTTATTCTACCTGGTGAGAAAATAGCAGTCTGTCTTGTCGCAGTGAGAAATGGCTAATTTCTATGTCGATTTTATGGTAACTATTTGTACAATTTTAAAAGTTCTTATTTTAGTATACATACAAATATCAGTATTTCAACATGTAAGGAAATATTACAGCATCACACTTATATTTTATGAACATTGTACTGTTGCTTTATTATGTGCTTCAATCTAAGAAGCAAAAACTTTGAAATAAATGCTCTTTTTATAAAAATGATCGATGGCGGTAAGAAATTTGTATGAACACAATGTCTCGGCATTTTGCGCAATGTATAATCGCTGTAGCACAACTCATGACGTAAACACAAAGGTTGAATGCGAACGCCGTGCAGCACATGAATTGCATTCACACTCGCAGAGACGTGCAGAGCTTTTCACCGGCGGCTTCGGTGCTTTCCAGTGGTAGGTCTCTCCATTGTCTCCCAGCAGAGAGGCTCGCATTCTTTCCTCTCCCAGGGTAGCTACACACTGAAAGGTCAATGTGCACTTTGTTAAAAAAAGAAAAAGCCTGAAAAGAAAAATAGTCTTACATAAAACCGAACTTCGGCCCACCTGAATGAGATTGGACACCAATTTCCCTGAAGGGGCTTGGAAATAAACAGAAGAGCACTGCTGCAGGCTCTTCTCGCCCGTGCAGGAAGACTACATTTGCCGTAACTGTGTATGAAGTGAAGCACAGGAAATAGCCTCTGATGACAAACCGTTCCCTGTGGAACTGTAGCCCTTAGCAATCCTCCATGGAACCCGCTGGGTGTCCTCTTAACAAGCAGCTAAAACGCATGCCCTTTAAAAATTGTGGTTTTGGTTTATTCCACCGGTGTTATTGTCAGAAAGGATATAGCTATCTGCTTTCTGAGTAGGAAAAATTGCCACTCTGCATAAGTTTTTCTTGTCATGTCTCAAGACATGTTCTGTCAGCGAACTAGATTACGTGCAAGTCGTCGGTGGTGCACTAGCAGTGGGTGGGATCCGCTTGTTAGCTGATTAATGATTTTTGAACCAGTGGTCTACAGATACATGTCAACCGCAATGGCCAGATTTGCACCAACACGACTGATTGTTTTGGAACGCAGTTTACTGCTTCTGCAAAATGCCCTCTGTGAATTGTTTAAATTTTAGATTTGGTTTGAAACTAAATTTTATCCATCTTATGGGATACAAGTCAGGTTATTGAAATAGAAATGCCATTCATTTTCCTCATAGGGAAATTGATTTTTAACAATAACTTGTAAACCCTTTAAATACTTTACAACCTTGGAGCTCACAATAAGTCTTTAAAGGAACAGTTCACTCAAAAATGAAAATTCTGTCAATAATTACTCACACTCATGTTGTTCCAAATCTGAAAGACCTTCAATTCATCTTCAGAACACAGATTAAGATATTTTGATGAAATCTGAGAGCTATCTAACCTTGCATAGACAGCAATGCAACTACCACATTTAAGGCCCGGAAAGTAAGGACATTGAAAATGTTAAAATAGTCCATGTGACAGCAGTGGTTCAATCGTAGTTGTATAAAGCTACAAAAAAAATTTGGGGCTCAAAAAAAAAAAGAAATTACTGAATAGTTAGAAGTTGTTATTTTTGTTTTCTTTGCCCAAACCAATGTTTGTTTACAGAAGCAAAAGAAGCTAAGTTGGCTTATATCGAAATCCTCCGACATCTCCATGGCGCATTCACATTCATCACAAATGCATCAATTCACTACAGCCTTTATTCACCCCACGGAACCGTGTAAGGCACTTTTTTATTATGGATAGATGTGCTTTATTGGACTTGTTTTGAACTAATGAAGAGAAACACCAGCCCATGCAATTCTAAAGCTTGGCAATGCCAGGATAATTTTTAATACAACTCCTACTGGAAGTCATATACACCTAGAATGCCTGGAGGATGAGTAAATAATGGGCTTATTTTTATTTTTGGGTGAACTATCCCTTTAAAATGCGTTAATCCTATATGTACAATCAACAACTCTAAATTATTAGTTAAATATTCCTCCACCATTTTTAATTCAATTCTATTTTAACAACATTCTTACCTTTCCGGGCCTTAAGCATGTCAGTTGTGTTGCTGTCTATGCAGGGTCAGAAAGCTCTCAGATTGCATCAAAAAATATTTTAATTTGTGTTCCAAAGATGAACAACGGCCTTACCGTTTTGGAAAGACATGGGGGTAAGTAATTAATGACAGAATTTTCAATCCGAGAATTTTTTTTTTTTTTAAATCATGTGTTGACTATTTGGATGACAGTTGGTATGATAGGCCTCTCTCTATCATCTGGTCAACCAGTTCTCTCAACCAAATCGGCTTGTCATTACCCTGACTGTTCTGGTGATTATTCTGCCACCTTCTGGGCCCTTTAGGTCCCACTAACAGGGCCTGGGTGATTCCTATAACCTCTATCTCTCCTCAGTGTCTAGGGAGCGGATAGGGAGGGGCAGTCTTGCAGCTCTGACTCGTATCTCAAGGATCTATACAAAAAGTGTCAGATTCTTCCTTGGGAACTATGAATCAATAGTTCCTTCCTGACACACTGGCGCTGCAAGCATTAAGTGTGGTTGGGTGCACTGCGATGTACCTGAGATAGAGAACAGGGTGGAGGAGGCTGATATAGGCCTACACAAAATGCTCAAAAGTCCTAGAAACCTATCTTTGCATATGACAGATTCAAGCTCAAAATAGGGGTGAACTCTCTGTGTCAATGTCAGAAACACTACAGCTAATCAGAGAAAACAACAATGCATACTTACCAAAATCAATTCCAGTGTCAATAAGGGTTCAAGATCAAAATGATTTTGTAAGAGGGTCACATTGTCTCATAGCGGTTGTGTATCTGTATTCCATAGCCGAGAGACATTTGCAACAACAACAGATTCTCTGACTGTTTGTGTATGTGGGTGTTTGGGTGTGAAGCATATCGCACCTCCACTTTATCTCCTTCATAGTGCTTAGCAGTGCTTTATGAACAAGTGAGCACATATTAGGCTATTAGAAGAAGTATTATCACATATAATTTGATTAGAATTAAAATTAATACATATTTAATGAATTATATTTTACTATTATAATAAAAATAATACTATTTTATTTTTATTACCTATAATTACTAAATATTATATGCCTGAAATGACAGAAATATAAGCTGTCATCAAGTAAATGATAGAAAATGGCAGCTTTGTGTGCATTGCAAAATTATTCTTTCTAATGTTAATGTACTCTGCTTTGTGTAACGAAATAAATCCTGCTTAATATTTTTTTTCCTTCGATCAGTGGCATAAGCCATTATTCCCTTTGTGTTGTCATTCAGCACTAAGCCCTCAATTAAGAATTGTAACTGCTCTGACTGATTTTGTCTTGTTTGCTTTATAGGATTTCTTTCAACAGGAAATGCAAGAAGATTTACTGTTGTTTGATTGTTGCAAGCTGATTGTTAAGCTTGTAAGCCTGAAATACGGAGATACTATTAAAGCAAAGGCAGTCGACTCAGATGTTTGTGAAGAAAGGGAGAAAAGGAAGATGGGAGAACATCCAGTGTTTGACCTTGGGTGGAAGTTAGAACTAAAGGCTTCTGGAATTGTCCATGATGACTTTTTGCGCAGATAACATGTCAAATTCTTCTACAAGAGTTGCTGCTACTTGGTTGTAGCTGCGGGAGGGCAAAAAACGAAGGTGTAGAAAATAAATAAAAAAAGTTCAAACCTGTTTCATGATTTATGGTGTGTCATAGGAAACTAGCAATAGCTTAGCTTCCATAACTCACTGCAGGATCCTTGCAAAGCTTCAGGGCCGTATTGCTTTTCTGCTCTGTGTCCCTCACCCACAGGGATGCAGGGATAAATTTATCTTTGTGCTCCAACAATATTGCACAGTTTCTGTTGTTCTTCACGAAATACATACAGAACACCTGGGACAGCCACATAGAACCAACATTTACCTCAAAGCACGGTAAAAACAGTAAGAAGTCCAGCAGCATTTTTTTTTAAACTTAAAGGAGTTAAACGCATCTGACCTCTCAGACTCGTGTCTGGAATTCATAATGGCGCCAGCTCATTGTTGTCTACCTTCAAAATTCTTTCTTCAAATTTCTTTACATTTTTTTTTTGTATAATTATATTTAATATTCCATAATATTTAATTTATGTAATATATATATATATATATATATACTGTCGACCTTCTGTATGTCAAATAGGAATTAGAAACACTAACAAAAAAGTATTTTTAGTGTTTTTTTTTATAAGATTCTGATGGTTTCAGGGTTTCTTACATTTTTTTCCCCTGACTATGCTTTTATATTAATTAGAATGCATGAAACAGTTGCAGAGCCACTTTAGTTTTTGACAAATTAGATTGTATAATTTCACACTTCAAAGAAAAACAGAATGGTCTGACCCTAGCTTTGTGAAATCATGCTACACATCAGCATAAAAACATGTGCATTAAATAAAAACAGCACATGAATGAAAATACAAATTCACTCTCTGACAGCAGGTGGCGCTTATGGAACAGCAGCGATACAATGTTTTCTTGGTTACTCCTGTAAATAAAGCAGAGCTGTGTTTATTAACACTACTTTATGAGGCGAGATGAAATAAAATGCTATCTAAACTTTTTTAATATAAACCGCCAATTTAATATTAAGGATTTTCATCCAATATTTTGAGAAACAGTGAGTTTGCTCTTCCTCCTACAGTATTTTCTCCTCAATCGTATTTAGCATCTCTGGCCTCTGTTAAAGGGTTAGTTCACCTAAAAAAGAAAATTAGCCTATGCTGTACTCGCCCTCAAGCCATTTCAGGTGTATACGACTTTCTTCAGTCAAATCCAATCGGAGTTATATTACAAATTGTCCTAGATCTTCAAATATCTTTATAATGCCATTGGGCAGGTGTTTCTGTTCAACAGTCCAAAAGAAGTCCAATAAAGTGCATCCATTCATAATAATAATAAAAAAAAAATGCTTCAGGCGGTGAATAAAGTCCTCCTCCTTGCGAATCGACGCGTTTTTGTAAGAAAAATATCCCTATGCACAACGCATGCATCTTAAGTCATCACTAAAAATTTGTTGTGTGTTATTAATAGTCCATTAAGCATTAGTCAGAAGTGTATGCAGTAAACAGGGATCCCCTTTCAATTCAGACACTGTCTATGGTGTTTAACCACCTCTAAAATAATATAACATTTACTGTTTAAACCAGTAATGTTATATCGCCCAGCACTAGAAGTATGCTGGATTACCATAGTTTAATGTAACCTTAATGTTTTTGTTTTTTTTTTTGTAAGGGAAACAACATCACAGCACTACCACATCCCATATGTCACACATTTTATGTTTGTGTATAAAATATTATTAATCTTTTTCAACCTTTTTATAGCACTGTATAAAACAAATGATCCCTCTAAACTGCCTAACAGTGACTTTTCAGTAGCTTTCCACTTTGTTCCAGTTCTTCAGTATGAAATGTCCTGACATTCTTTGTGTTCCCATATCAGAACAGGTAGTGCTACGTGTGACAGCAGCCGTTGTGACATGGGAGTTAGCATATTTAGGCCAGCGTATGCCGGATTGGGGAAAAGCTTCTGAGAATTATTTCTGGACTCACAGAGGACCAGCGGTGTGAAAACAATTAAGATTTTTTTTGTGACTTTAATTAACATTTTAGTTAATATAATTGTCTCCCAGGTCTTAATCGCTAGAGGTATGGCTAATTAAAACATATATCCTTCAAACTCTTAATAAGTAGGCACACTATGCATACTGATGTGATAGATGGAATCTGGCAGGTCTGTTCCACAATCAGCACTTCTGGAAATGTCCTGACTTGTCAAATGGGGTTGATAAGGTCCCCTGTCAACCCCTACACAAGACATGACCTAATATACCATATCAGGGACTAAAATGATCAGTGAAAAGACGTGATAATCAAGTATATATTATCAAGTAGCCAATACAAGCTGAAATCTCATTTGTATCTAATTATGCTAATTATTAACCTAATTCTAGTTTGGGCATTTCAAATGTATTATTATAAACTAGGTCAATTAAATCAGTTCTCAATAGTGAACAAATGTAAAACTGGACATGTTCACCAAATCACAAAATTATCTTGAATTAGACCTTTTATAGTTACTATGAAAAGGGGTGTGTGTGTGTTTATGTATTAATTTATTACAGTATTATTTTATTACTATTCTTTTTATTGTAAGCCTTACTCAACTATATTTCTTTCTTTCTTTACTCACTTCAGTAACCCTTTTGTACACAGTTATATATAAATACATATAAAGACAGTTCAAAAAGTACATGCATCTCATTGTTTTTTTTGTTTTTTTTTGTTTTTTGTTTTTTTTTTTGTTTTTTTCAAATGAAACATTAGAAATGTCTCCTTTTTGGTCTCTTTTCACATTTGTTTAATTAAAAAGAACAAGATTTTTCTTCTCTGAAATTACTTAAATAGCCAAAGTGTGGGTGTCCACATATTTTTGATAAGCTGGTCAGAATTCTGAACATAATTACATGTAGGCAAAAGGGAATATTATGTATATGTTGAGATTTATATTTAGTAAGAAGAAAAAAAAAATAGTAGATGCTATTTTGACTTATAAAATAAGCAATATTTTAAATCAAATGCGTCTTGCATCACAAATGAGACATTTTTTGACTCACGTATGCATAGAGAGGGAAGCTTCCTACTGTATGCCTTCTGGGTTAAATAAAAACAGGTGGAAAATAAACAGGCGAACAAACATATTCAGCGACGTCCTCTGTAGTGGAAGCAACATCTTAGTATAAGCTCTCTCTGAGTGTGAAGGAGGAGAAGGTGAGGAGAGAATTAAAAGGAAAATGAGCAGGACGTCTCCTGTGAGAGATATATTGGAGGTAAGCAAAAGTAACCATGAAAGATCAGACCCAGAATACCCAGCAGACCAGCTAGACAGGGCAAATTCTCATTCTTCTTACACACAATGGCATCAAATCACACCACAAGGACGTGATGAGGTCAACGCCAACTCTAGTGCCACTTATGTCTGAAATTACCACTTATGCTTCAATAATCATGCAATGGTGAGATGTGTGTTTATGTGTTTGTATGTGATACTGATGTACTTCTGAGAATCTAAGAGCTCTGATTGTTCTACTTGACAACAAACATTATCTGCCGTCAGATGGCGATTAGTTCCCCAGTCAAATGTTTCATCAAACATTCTGTGGCACAAATACTGATTTTACTTTGATCCACAAAAAGATATGTATTAAATGTATTGTAATCTAAGAAGAAAAAAAAGGTCAGTGTTTAGCCATTAGCGTATTGCAATGAAATCTTAGGTTTATTAAATTACTCACTATTTGTTTAAGCAAAGTCTGCTTGTGGGCTCAGGAGAGATGGTTGGTCTCAGCATGATGAGGCTGATTTTGGGTCTGAGAATTGCTTCAGACAGCCAAGGTGGGGGACAAACTGTCTTTACTTGTGCCAGGCTGTCATGGCAATGAAACAAGTCATTACTAAACTGGCTTCACAATCGACTCCCTGGGCACTAACAACCGATCCACCTCAGATGTTTATCCAGCAAAGCCTAAATGTGTAACTGGATTACACTGCTCACCAAATTACAATCTTTTCATGTGATGACTGCCATCTTTGTCTTTCCAATAATGCTTTCTTGCTCACGGGTTTCGGAGAAAAAAGAGTGGATTGTTTCATTCAAAGCAGAATTTAAATCCTAAAAAGAGTATTGTGACCCACATTTGCTTTCATTTTCATGTACAGTATTTTATGTATTTTCCAAAGTTGATGTATTTTTAGCTTTTCCCCAAACAAAATTGCACATTTTCAAACATACCATTCATAAGCTTGGAGTCTGTTAGATGTTTTTTTTTTTTTTTGAACATATGTATTACTATTATTATTTAATATATTTGAAAATGTCATTTATCCATGATGTTATAGCTGGATTTTCATTAGTCATTACTTCAGTCTTCAGTGTGATCCTTCAGAGATCATTTTAATATGCTGATTTACTGCTCAAGATTTTTTATTTATTTTGCATCAATTCTTAAAGTTGTGATGCTTAATATATTTGTGGAAACAGTTTTTTCTTTTGGCAGCGGTATTTGCATTTACATTAAGCGAAAATAGCATCTTTTCTTAGCGATTGATTCTATTTACACTATGTAAAAATACCAGTATTTTTTATTTTTTGCTATTTATAATACTTATTACAATAGTGGCAAATATCTGCATCTAAGTATTGTAGTGCAAATAAAAAAGATATTTCAAATAAAAGACATTTACATACTGTAACGTGTGGTCTGGGTTTTGTTTTGGGTTTTGTTCTTGTTTTCATGTCTCTTATGTATTTGGTTCATGCTGTTAGTGCTTTGTTTCCCTTTCCCTCATGTATTCCTGTCATTGGTTCCTTAGTTCTATGTGTCATGCTTTCATTGGTTTATGTCTTTGCCATGTGGTTCTCTGTTCTGTTTGTTCATTGGTTGCTATAGTCTTGTGCCTTGTTTCTCATTGGTTTGTTTGTATCATGTGACCTGCATTGTCAAGTAGCCCTCATGTTTCTATCGTTCCTTGTTGTATATTGAAGTTATAATCTACTGTTGGTGAGTTTATGTTTCTAGTCTGTTCATGCTATGCCATGCCATGTCAAGTCAAGTCAAGTCATTGTTTGGATTGTTTGTTTAGATTTCTGGATCACTGTAAATAAAGCTGCTCTTGGGTTCTTCACTTCAACTCGCCTTCAGTGGACTCATTACACATATAGTCCACAAGAGAAACAAATAGTCGAATTTATAAAAAAAAAATGACTCCGTTCAAAAGTTTTTATATACTATACACTTGATTCATAATACTGTGTTGTTACCTGAATGATCCAAAGCTTGTTTTGTTTGTTTTGTGATAATTGTTCATGAGTCCCTTGTTTGTCCTGAACAGGTAAACTGGCCACTGTTCTTCAGAGAAATCCTATAGGTCCGACAAATTCTTTGGTTTTTCAACATTTTTGTGTATTTGAACGCTTTCAAACAATGACTGTATGACTTTGAGAACTATCTTTTCACACTGCGGACATCTTTTCTTCGGTAGCTTCTGAATGGCATTCCTAAATGAAAACAAAAAGAAAGATATTTAGGAAAAATAAGAAAATGTACACATCTTCATTCTGTTCAAAATTTTTCACCCCCTGACTCTTAATGCAAAATGTTTCCTTTTGGAGCATCAGTGAGCATTTGAATCTTCTGTAATAGTTGCATATGAGTCATTGTTGGAAAGGGTTCAAATACACAAAAATGCTGAAATAACAAAGAATTTGTGGGACCTGAAGGATTTTTCTGAAGAACAGTGGACAGTTTACCTGTTCAGGACAAACAAGGGACTTATAAACAACTATCACAAAACAATAACAGCTGTGGATCATTTAGGTAATAATTACACATTATAAAAACATCAAGTGTATGCAAACTTTTAAACGGGGTCATTTTTATAAATTCTTAAATTCTTAACTTATACATGTAAACGTCTTTTATGTGAAATATCTTATTCAAGGGGTCATCGGATGCCCATTTTCCAAGTTCATATGATTCTTTAGGGTCCTAATGAAAAGTCTATAATATACTTTAGTTAAAAATTCTCAATAGCAGAGTAAAAAAAAAGCCTTTTACCTTGTCAAAATCAGTTCTGCAAAAACTCAACTTATTTTAAGACATGACCCCTTTAAATGCCACGAGCTCTGCTCGCCCCACCCCTCTCTGGGATTATAAGACGTAATGTTTACTTTAGCTGCGTTTAGGTGCATTTAGCGACGAAACTTGCCAACAAGCACATTATTAAGAAAGGCCATTCACAAAGATGCATAAAAAAACCTTTATACTCATTTCTGCTGCTGTGTGAAGCTGTATCACACGAACATACTGTAGAGCATATGTCAATCGGGATCGGTGATTTTCTTTTAAAAACGAAAGTAACGTTTTCCTCTGCATCTTCAGGAAATAACGACTGCTGTGTTCATTATTACATCCAACAACAGAACACCTCAATCGGAGACATTCTTGTCTGCACCTGAGTCACAAAATGGCCATCGGAGTCAATGTTTCAGCCGGTGTGCCGTCACAACGACAAGAAGCTGAGAATGATCTGATTTTAAAAAGAGGATATCTTTTAAAGATTACAAAAATACTACTGGGTGGATTTTTATCATTGTAGGGTGGTTGTGTACACAAACTGCCAACACACATTAATGTGCAAACAACATGCAAAAGTTAGTTTTGTATCCGATGACCCCTTTAAAGTTAGTACTAAATAAAAATTAACATGCATTTTGTATGATCCTTCTTATTTTGGTAAAATAATTCACATTTTGCAGATTCTGTAAGGTATATGTAAACTTTTAACTTTAACTGTATATAAAACTCCTGACAGGCAGCGAAAATAGATCATAAATGTCCCCAGCTCATCCAGACCTGTCATGATGCAATGGCATGAGCAGTTGCATTTTTGTGGATGAAGGAACTGTACAGCAAAGTGATGCTTGAAAGCCACATCAAACATGCATTTGAATGCATTTGAAGCATCTCTAGATACAGTTCCTTTTTTAGAAGTGCTGACCTTCTCAGCAAATCCAGCAATTTCTTGTTTAATCAGATGTGTTTCCCATGTAAACTCAAGATTAGACCACAGCCTTCATGAACATATAAGATAAGCAAATGGCCACTTTTTCCCCATCCACCTCGAAGACCTGTAACCTGAAGCAGCTGTGTACATATCTTAAAGCCAAGATGAAGAAATATTTTATCTGGGATTTGGGATACTCTTTGTGCCACATTTCTTTCTGTCAAATGTTTGCTTTGTTCCAGTCTATCCAATCATTTTGCTAAGCTTTCCCTTATAGATAAGACTAAAGCTTTTCGATTTAAAGGGACTGGGACTTTGGAGATGTGATGATCACTGGGGACATGGGTGTGGGCTTTTGCTGAATCCTCAACATCCCCCACTGTTTGCTCACATCAAACACTGATGTAAGAAACACATGACACAAAATCTAAGAGTACTCAAGGACATCAGCTCTATTTTCTAAAGGTAAATCACAGTAACCACAGTTGTAGCACTGAAACAGCTTGAGGCTATCTACACTGGACGAGACAAAGTGACCGTTGCATCATTTAAACTTTGTGTCAAGAGGCTACGTCATAAATAGAACAAAGTATCAGTTTATTGTCATGGATTTGTGTTGCACTAAAGGGATAGTTGAACCAAAAATGAAAATTCTGTTATTAATTACTCACCGTCATGTCGTTTCAAATCCGTAAGACTTTAGTTCATTTTCGGAACACAAATTAAGATATTTTTGATGAAATCCGAGAGCTGACCCTACATAGACAGCAAGGGTCCTATTCTAGGCCCTAGAACATCGACAAAATAGTCCATGTGACATCGGGGATTCAATCGTAATTTTCTTAAGCTATAAGAATACTTTTTGTGTGCAAAAACCTTTTATGTGCCTTGTTTACGGGTAGAGGAATGCATGCGCATATGTAGTGGTGCTCCATAATGGCGGCGGATTGCAACTCAGGAGAAAAGAATTGTTGAATTGTTGTCCTTTTTTTGCACACCAAAAGTATTCTTGTAGGTTGATAAAATGGTTGAACCACACATGGATTATTTTGTCGATGTTCTTGGTACCTTTGATTGTGGCAGGTTCCTTGCTGTCTATTGAGGGTCAGAAAGCTCACGGATTTCATCAAAAATATCTTAATTTGTATTCCGAAGAAGAATGAAGGTCTTATGGGTTTGGAACGACATGACGGTGAGTAATTAATGACTGAATTTAAATTTTTGGTTGAACTATCCCTTTAAGTAAGAGGACCCAAAGAGTCTGCCTCAACGGAAAGTGCATCAACTGGAATGAAGAAGAGATCATTTAATTCTTACCTTTAATGTCCAAAAAGTGCATTCAGGAAAAAACTTAACATAAGTTGCGAATATATAGTACAAGGATGTGAAGTGCTAGAGCCGTTATGTAAACAGGACGCGTGTTGCGTTTGTCCAATCAATGAAACTACAAATAAAAATGTTAACAAGGATAAGTTAACAAGGTTTTAGGAGTCTACAGAGTGATACATCATCCTATGATGAGCAGGATAAAAGATAAGCCAGGATTCAGTTTACCCAAGGTTTCAAATGACCCAGGGTTAGCTATTTTAAGTACAAAAAGCCCTATTGTTCCATCACTCTTAAATCTGGGCCACTCATTCAAGTGCCAGGCTTTCTATACTGTCACAGCTCATAGCAAATATTCCCATAACTTCACTTCATTTTTCATCTGAGAAAAGAGACCAAATTAAATTACTCATATGTGGCTCTTTTACTCGCTATATGATTATGTCTTAAACCTATAGCACCCGGGGAGAATACAGCATTTGCTAAGTGGGTTTTGCAAACACCTCCAGATTGCACAGTTCTTATGGTTGATGTGGAAGGCATGATAGAGATGAAGCAATTTCTCTTCTGAAGAGCTGGAGGGTGAGTGTCACCGTCATTCGTCTTCCTGCAGCATTTAATGACTACTACAACAATAATGAGGATATTTTATGGACTTCTCTCTCCACGGCTCATCTGCTACACGAGAATTAGCACAGAATATACGTTACAAACAATCCCGGTGATGACGGATGAAGTCTATAAGTGTTCGCCATATATAATTGGTCGTCCAGTCATAACAAACCCTTATGAGAGAAAATGTATGCTATTAGTCGGAGAATTTCACCGTATCCCACAACAGATTCATCATGACAACAGCGATTACAGAACAGCAGGCTTATGTACTGTATATACGTAGTTTGAGGATAATCAAGACATGAAAAACACTAAGATTACTCTGATTAATGGAGAGGCAAAAGCATTGAAAAATAGAGAGTCTAATAGGAGGAAATAGAGAGGAATGATCTTACGTATACCATCCCTTTGATACTCAGTGTATAGCTGACACTTGTATACAATTTATAACCATATCATTTAAAGACAGCTCATCTTTAATTTGTCCTGTCAATTAAATAAGCCTTCTTAAATAAGCCCCTGGAAAGCTTCGGCATCATACATACACTTCTGAAGGTTTTCATTTACAAAAGATTATTTGATTTGTTATTAATATTGTAATTTCAGTTCAAGGAAAGTTCCCAGTTTAAAGAATGAATAGTATCATTTATTTGCTTTTCTTTAGACAGGCTACTCTTGAACGTCATTCAGATTTTTTTCCCCCCTTCAACAAGGTTTAGACACAAAGAAATGAATAGCTGGATACCTTTTAGATATGATTAAAATCATGTACACTCACATGGAGACTCCAGTAATAGCAGATCCAGTCATAATCACAGATTTATTCTACAAATGTGGAGAAGGATTCTATCTGATGGTTTCCAACTTGACCAAGTATACAGTGGTTGTCAAAATTATTAGAACACTAGTATTTTCACCAGCTAAATGGTTTTAATATTTTTCAAATATTTTTGCCATTATTTGTAATAATCCAGTGAGATTTTTGTTTGCACTGACAACAGTCTGACAACAGCCAGTGCTCAACATATAAATCTGATCTCATCATCATCCAGCCTGCCTGGATCGACATGAAGAAACAGAACAAACTGAGACAGACTAAATCCAGAAGAACTGTGACACTGACTACGTTTACATGGACACCAGTAATCTAATTAATGACCTTTTTCTGAATAAGACAATAATGTGGTTAAGGTGTTTACATGAGTTGCTTTTAGAATATTCCTTTCATGTTCCCGTTTTACATGTTATAGTACATAGATCGATTAATGACACACATCATTACGTCCACACAAGACACTATCAGTTCATCTTCGTTATTGTCACACCCCCAGACTTTCATGTTGGTTTCTCCCATTTCCCCCCGCAGTTCTGAGTGTTTTGGTTTCTCCCTCATTGTTGTCACCTGGATGTTTGTAATCAGTCTGTCTATTTAAGGTGTGTGTTTTCCCCTGCATTCTGTCGGTCTTTAATGTTACCTCCTTGTGTTCCTGTGTCTGCCTGTTTCCCATTGGATTTATTAAATACTCTTACTTTTTTTATTACGTCGTTGTTCGTGTGTTCCTGCCTGAATCGTGACAGAAAGACGGACCGATACAGTTGTTTTGCGTGTTCACCTACGTTTTGTTTCCCATTCGTTTTTTTCCAGTCCTTTTTGTTTCCGTTGTGTTTCCCCATGGATTCCTTTCTACGTCCAGAGTTCATCCTGCTATGGCTGAAGCAGGGGGAATTACCGCTCGAGGGATACACGACACGTTAATGTTCCAACTCGTAGCTCAAACCACCAGCTATCCGGACGACGCGCTCTGTGCATTCTATGACGCAAGTCTCAACGCGTCATGCAGAGCGTCGTCGTCCGAGGACGGCCCTCGAGCGGACTTCGCCGCGTTTGTGGAGTGGACACTGGCGAGAAACAAACCCTCGTTTTCCACCTGTTCCCAGGAGAACCTCGTCAGTGCCACTCCAGACCCAGAGCCCAGCCAGCCACCCCGACCCGCGGATTACGAGCCTGAGCCCATCATAGACAGGAAGCCCGAGCCCGGAGCGACAGCAGTATGGAGCGCCGACAGGGTCAAAACTTCCGACCAGGTGCGAGAGCCGGCCATTACATCTGTGACGGTGGAGTGCTTCGTGGAGCAAGAGAGGGCGGTAGAGAGCCCTGCCCACTGCACCACCACTGGGGGTGAGCATGAGCACAACTCTGGGGATTTAATAGACTTTGTCACGGAAACACCTGTCTGCCTGGATTTCCCACCCACCCTCCCTCTTCTGTCTATGCCTGAATCTCCGCTGGTTCCGTCCAGCCGTCCTGTATCTCCGCTGGTTCCGCCCAGCCTTCCAGAATCCCCGCTGTCTTCTGTCCGTCCCCTTGCTCACCCTCAGCCCACCATCTGTGCGGTGGGTTCGCCGCGGGTTTGCCAGTCTCCATTGGTGTCATGGCTGGAAGATCCCTCTACATCGTCTCCAGCCTCAGAGTCCTGGACTCCGCCTCGGCCCTCCAACCCTGTGGCTCCACCCCGGCTCTCTGCTCCCTCGTCTCCACCGTCGCCTGTCGGTCCACCGGGCTCCATCGTCCCTCCGGCTCCGCCCTGGTCAGTTGTCGCCCCACCTTCGCCTCTGGACTCTACTCCTCTGGCTGTGCCTCGTCGCTCCGTCCCACCGGCTCTGTGGACCTCCTCCCTCCCACGGGCACAGCCTCGGCCCTCTGTCGCTCCGGCTCCGCTGCGGACCTCCGGATCTCCATCTCCGCCTTGGTCGCCAGAGCCTTGGGTTCCGCCTTGGCCCTCCGGATCCGTGGTGTCGCCCAAGATCATCGGCTTTCCGTCTCCGCCTCGGGCTCCACCACCACCTGCTCCGCCTCCGTCGGTCGGCCCCATGGAGTCGTCAGCCTTACCTCCACCATGGCTCCTCCCTCCATCGGCTCCACCGTGGCATTCCATCATGGCTGCGTTCTGGGTCTCACCTGGCTCCTCCTGCTCCAGCCCCCTCCTGTCACCTCCTTGGCTCCTCCCTCCGTCATCACCTCCATGGACTGTTCCGTCACCATTCTGGACTCCATCTCTTGCCCTCCTCCCGGGAGTCCGTCCTCCGCCGAAACCCCCTCCTAAGACTGTTTGCTGTTTCCCGTTTGTCGGCGCGAGGACACGCCTTCCGGGAAGGGGAGGTAATGTCACACCCCCGGACTTTCATGTTGGTTTCTCCCATTTTCCCCCGCAGTTCTGAGTGTTTTGGTTTCTCCCTCATTGTTGTCACCTGGATGTTTGTAATCAGTCTGTCTATTTAAGGTGTGTGTTTTCCCCTGCATTCTGTCAGTCTTTAATGTTACCTCCTTGTGTTCCTGTGTCTGCCTGTTTCCCATTGGATTTATTAAATACTCTTACGTCGTTGTTTGTGTGTTCCTGCCTAAATCGTGACAGTTATAGATTTGGATGTTTCGGTTTTAATTTTACAAAAGCTTGAAGTGGCTCTGGACATATGCAACTTTTTTTTTTTTAGAATGTGTGTTAAAATTTGCCGTGGTCGCATTTGTGCGAGTACATGCTGCGCTGCTCCAAAGCGTCTGCTCCATACAGCGAGCGTTTCAGAGCCAGTCAGTTTTTAGGAAAAAAACACACACGCATACAGTCACCAAAAGCCAGTTAGCACCAATAGCAAAAGCTGCTTCAAACGCAAAGGATGGTCACACCAAATGTAGATTTGATTTAGTTATTCAAAGTTAATTGATAATCTATTTAAGACATTATTTTTGACACCATTCTCATTTTACAGCATTTTTACACAAGTGCCTAAACCTTTTAACAGTACTGTAGCTTTGCAGGTAGGTTTCGTTGCCACAGTTCTTCTGGATTTAGTCTGTCTCAGTTTGTTCTGATTCTTTGTCATTCCAGACAGACTGGATGATGATGAGATCAGATCTCTGTGTGGAGCACTAGCTGTTGTCAGACTCCGTCTCACTAGATTATTACAATGAATGGCAAAATGAATGTTTGGAAATGTAAACTGATATTTCCTACTGACACACTACAGCAAAAGAAAGAAATAACTGACTTTAAACCATTTTTAGTGTTTCAGTGTTCCTATAATTTTGGCTAACTCTGTATATATTTACACTACTATTCAAAGTTTGGAACCGGTCTTTCTATCTTTCTTTAAAAGAAATTAATACTTTTATTCAGCACAGACACAGTAAATTAATCAAAAATGACAATAAAAATGAAAGTATACACTGTACATAATACAGTAAAAAAAAAAAAATGTAATAGACAATGTAATACATAAAAGCTGTTTTTTTTTAACTTTCCATTCACTAAAGAATCTTGAAAAAAGTACAATGCTTTCTGCAAAAATATTAAGCAGCATAACTGTTTTCAATTTTGATAATAATAAAAAATGTATTAGAATGATTTCTGAAGGATGCTGAAAATTCAGCATCTGCCATGACAGGAATAGATTACATTTTACTATAGAAAGAAGTTTATTTTAATTGTAAAAATTCGACTGTATACTGGATTTAATGAAATAAATGTAGCATTGGTGAGAATAAGAGCTTCAAAAACATTTTAAAACATCTTATCGACCCTAGACGTTTGAATGGTAGTGTGTATATATTCCAGATGGAATGGGATGGCTGATGAAATACCACAAACTAATGTGGCACAACTGAATTCACCCCTGCGTTTAAACCTGCGCTCTTAATTCTGCTTCATCGTTCTTCATTGCTTCAGCACTCCACAGATGAAAAAGCATCACATTTATAGACTGAATGGTCATGCTCCAAAAGTTCAATTAAGGAAAAACATTCCACTCAACCTTTATGTGATAGGATTACCAGATACATTTCAAAAGAATGAGGAATTCTATCAAGTCCTCTCGTAAAACCCTCATCAAAAATCTCCATCATCTTACAACCGCTGAAAAGAAGAATTACAACATGACAATGAAAATGCAATGCTTTTAGAGCGATTTAAAAAAAAAAATATCTGTTTTCCCAATGCCATTTCTTTGCTTAACTGAGAATATAAACAACTTCTGCTGCAAAGTCATTAAGATGTTTGTTGCAGGAATGCGAATATTCTATTAGCTGGAGCAGATGTTATCTCAAGATTAATTTGTACATCTAAACTATAAACAAGATGCATGAATTGACATCTATCTATCTATATCTGTTTCTATCTATCTATCTATCTATCTATCTGGCATATTTGTCTTGATTATTTTTGCAATATTCCAAATTATTATTCCCATTTTCGCAAAATTATCCCAATTTGGTTTTGAATTGCGAGAGGGGAAGAGAGCTCATGTGACACACCCTCAATCATGGAGGCACAGACAGCGAGCCTGAAGCCTGCCTCAGGTACTCGTCCCATCATTCTTTCTCTAAACCCAACTGATGTAATTAGCACCATGGCACCACACTGAGTCTAGTGATGACCAAATTAGTGCAACACAAACAAGAGACAGAAGGTTAACTGCCGTGTGATGCCAACTTGTTTTGATCGGAAGTTCTTCTGCAGTGCTGAAGTTACGTGGGGACTCTTACTTGACAATGCTGTCAGATTCCTGGGGCGAAACGAGACACTTTCTACCCCCACACAACCGTCTTAGGTGTTTCATCATTTGTAAATGACACATTATTATTCTGTCTCCCCACTGCCTGATTCCCTCTTCTCATTAGGGATTTGATTTATTTATTTATTTATTTATTTTTTCACAAGCACTTTGAGCCCCTTGAGCTGTTTGACAAGTGCAAAGGATGTTGGTGGCAAAATGAGAACAACAAAAGAAAGGCAGTTACATTGTTGAGATTTTTTTCTCTCCCCCCAGTCACTTTAATTTCTCAAAAAAATGGCTGAAATTATTACCAAAACAATTTTTTTTTTGGATTGTGGATTTCATATGTGAAACAAACAATGAGCAATTTACCAAATTTCAATACACTTCCATTTTTTTTTTCATTCATGAAAGTCATTGTAGAGCTTTCAAATTACACGCAGTGATTTACCAAAGAAATATGAAAGAAACCAGTAGCAATTCAAAAGGCACAAAGCCTATATAATTTATCCACTCCTTCCATATTTCCTTTTATTTAATATATCAAATAATCAGCTTATTAGTAATTTAACTGATGATTTTGAGATTTTAAGTGGTCATATTATTATTTCAAATACATATTTTTGGTCTAGATATTATTTTGCTTGTTTAGTCATGAAAAAAGCCATTGTACACTCAACTAGAAATATGATTCTGATTGATGGATTCATTTGCATTCAAGCCACAAGCTTCTAGATATTAGAGAGTTAGACCCGAAAACAAAGATGATAATAACCATTATAGAGAAACTGTATTAATATCCCCTGCAATACTGATTTATTCTGTGCATTTGACAAGAATTGGTTCAAGTCAAATGTGGTGGATTGCATCTCTGGTTTTTAAAATATCAGCTTAGCTGTGAGAGATGTGTTTGAACAATCCAAATCAGAAATAAAAACAATGAAGGATAAATAAATCACACAAAAAAAGTACTAGTTGCTGTGGGCCTCTGTCAAAAGACAAAGAATGGTGTGGTGAAAGCTGTAAGACAGCAGGGTGGGAACAACAATGAGACAGATGTGGGGGAGAGAGACAAAGATCGCATCTGCTTACAGACATGCACACACCACAGCAACTGTGGGTGTCACTGATACTCTGATACACAGCAAGGTATTTTTCTACAACAAAAAAAAAATATATATATATATAATAATAATATAAATAGTAGCAATTTTCATCTTGTCTAAACAATATGTACACCTATTATGCTATGTACTTTATGTGTGCATAGTGGAGATCAAAATTAGAGAAAAACCTACAATTTCCTAGATTTCAAAGTCACTGCTTAGTCCTATTTGAAGTTATCCTAAAAGGAGTAGAAGTCGTTTTTAAGCATATTTCATACATTACTTAGAGAGCACTTACAGATACCTAGAAGTTATTGGTGTTAATTTGGCACCTGGTGCTAATTTTCCTAATTATATGACAAACCATATTTAACTCTCAGCATTCCTCCAATTTTTACTGAGATTGCACGATAGCGGGTCGCTCTAAGCTGACTGAAATCATGTGACAAGAGGTTGTCCAAATGAAGGCCAAAGGAATGGCCCTTTCAGCCATTGCAAGAAACTGATCATTCCAAACAGTGTTTTCTTGTTTACATTGACACTAATTCATTTAAGTCTCCCTAAAAGGCTAGTTGTCCATGTAAAACAAATACACAAGAAAACAGATAATGCAGATACTCTCAATGGGCAATTGGTGAAACACAGCTGTATGCCAATTCAGTGGTGAACGGGGTAAGGAATTGAATTGGGATGTTAAAAAGAGGTCAAACTAAAAACACACTTTGCAATGAGTGGCAAAGCCCTCATCAGCAGAAAAAAATCAAAAGGCTAGGCTCACCTTTGCTGAGAACATGTGTGGAGAGAGAACTGGTCCAAAGTTTACTTTAGTGATGAGAACAAGTTGAATTTATTTGGGTCTAATGGGAAACATTTTGTTTGGCGTCAAACTGAGGAAAAACTGAAGCCCAAGTGCATAAAGAAGTCAGTGAAAGGTGAAGGAGGAAGTATCATGGTTTGGGGGATGTTTTCTGCAGCAGGAGTTGGGCCCTTTTATACAGCTACATGCCAGGGTGAATGCATATATTTAGCAGAACCTCCTTCAGCAACATGCGGTTCCTTCCCTGTAAGCATCTTCCAATCAGCCTGCAATTTTCGTGCAAGACAATGCCTCCATCACTCTGCTAAACATGTAATGCAGTTCATTGAAGCTAAGAACACTGAAATAATGAAATGGCGGACCATATTCTTCATCTAAATCCGACTGAAAATCTCTGGAAAATCCTTTGCAACAAAGTTATGGCTAAGAAACAAACTACAGTTACCAAACTATGAAGAAGAGTGGACCAAGATCACACCAGCACAGTGAGAGAAACTAGTGATGTCCTGCGGGTGCAGATGTGCTGAAATATTTAAAACAAGAGCCTCTACACTTCCCGCTAATTTCTGACAGCTGTAACCCTTCAAAATTTTAGTTGTAATCTTCTTTCGTGCTACAGTGGTTACTTCTCTCTAATTTTAATCACTGTGTTTTCCATAAAATTATGTTTTCTGTTGAAATGTGCTGGTTATTTTGTAAAACATGTTAGTAGAACAGTGGTATACCCACAGCTAATATTCCTTCAAATTTTGAGAGAAAAACAAATCAAGCATTTATATATTGTTCTGGTATTTTGATCACCACTGTATGTATGTTTGTATTTTAGAGATGTTCTGATACCCTTTTTCCCTTCCCAATACCGATACCTGGGCTCAGGGTATCGGCCGATACCTGGGTGTGTATCTGTATATACTACTAGCCCTGTATGAACTCATAGAATTATTATTATTATTATTTTATTTTTTTTAATTTTTTTTTATAGTTAGCATTACTACTTCTGGTTTTCTGACGTATATCAGCGCTGTTTATAACAGAGAATTCTGGGCAGAATTTGAAAGATTATGACTAGAACTCGCAGCAACCTTATTCATTGTGTGGCGAATTCAAAAGCTTCTCACTGGATCTCGCAGCAGTAACAGTGTCGCAAAATTAACTTTGGCTCCCAAATAAAGCTGTTCTGTATGGGCTTGTGCAAGTTTGTTTGCGTTGCGGAGCTGATAATCGGTCAGCGCTGCGCAGCTCAAAGGTAGTGCGGTTTTGTTTTGCTTTCGTTTGCTGTTTCTCATATGCAGCAGAAATGGCAGCGCTTATGAGTTGAAAAACGTGGTGGTCACGCCAGTGCGACCGCTCACAAAAATCTGGCGCACCGGCAGAAAAAATGGTCACAGTCTTTGAGTTCTTTGAAATTACAGCACACTTTAGTAGTTTTGTGGCTTAATATTTAGAAATATTAGTCCATATCGTGATTTGATTTAAGTGTAATGACCTACTTTTGATTAATTCATCCAAACTTTGACAAATTCCGTGACATTCCGCATTGAACTGTAAATTCCGTTTTTATGACTGGATTCCGCGATTCCGTACGCGTTTTTCGCATCACGAAAATTCAAAGGACCCTAAATATGAGACGCGTCACCAGTTTACTGGCTGGTTGGTCCAGTCTAAAATACTGCCAAACAGCGAACATACTGCTAGCACGTTTGTATTTCTTCTTCGCAGCAACTTCCAGTGTTTGCAGTCTGAGCAGCGAAGAAGAATTGATTTCCGATTTGCAGCGTTAAGCAAAGATAGGGGGCATAACTAGGTCTTGTTTAAGAAAATGATATCGAATCGGTACATGGGTTCAAGTACTAGCCGATACTGATGCTAAATTTTTTTGTGGCATTTCCGATAGTTGTATCGGAATCGGAACAACCCTACTGTATTTGTTTATTTGTTTTGGAATAATCAGATATTTCATGTAACAGATTTTTATGCATGGATTGAAGATTACCAAGCTGCTTCACTGCCAATTACATCTAAAAGCCACAATAAAAAAATGTATTTATGCATTCAAGAACTGTTATGTACCACTTTTTACAACTTTTTAAAAAGCAGAGTTAATTACAAGACCATTATCTTATAACTGTAATTATTTGTGGTGTTTTTATATGTGTCTGTTGATTTGGTACATTCAATGTACAAAACAGAACAGAACAGAACAAATTTCACTGAAATTCATGTTGCAACACACTTATCCGTGTTTTAAGACACACAGGCACAGACACACAGTCACACACAAACATACACGCACATATACAAGACAGACTGCTACAACCCTGCAAATGACCCGAAGTCCACCACAATTCTGATGAGATGTCCTTGTATGCATTTCCATCTCTGCCATATGAGTAAATACCTCATGCCTGCTCAGAAGCGGCAGGTTAATCCACTGTCATCCAAAGCCCCAGCGATTAATCAGCCACAGTCAATCCATTATTATTCTTGTTTACTCTTTGAGGAAAAAAAATTAAACTGAAGGTCCCACAATGAGCTTAGGTGGAATTACATGTGCAAACCAAAAATAAGATTCAGAAATGATTTACAGTGAGGGGCCAAAAACTGTGCATGCATCTAATATTTAGAGAGATTAAATCTTATCAGAGAGGGTTATATGAAGTTAAATATCAGGACAGATCGGTAAATGGCCTAGTACTTCAAAATAACTCTCCCAAAGCACACCGGAGTTGTAATATAATCCAGCTCACAAGGGCCCACAATAGGTCTAGCTATGTATAATGATTATGAGATACTTGCAAATTACTTTGTTTCGTTGCACAGCGTCTAGAGTTCATTTCTCTTGGTTCTAAATGAAGTAGAACATAGTGGCTGCCCTTTTCACTCTGACTAATAACATCTAGTAGAGGAAGCAAGACTTTCTGGCTGATTAGAGCTAGTAATATATTTATTAGCATTAGCAGGACAAAGTCAATCCATCATAGACAACATATTCAGGATAAAAGAGAAGAGTGATTGATTTTGGCTTAACTCTGATCCGAAAAATGAATCAAAGATGCAGTGTGGTACGATGAAAGGACTGAGCAACCTCCCTTTTCACCTAATTCTGCATCTGATGCACTTCATTCAACTGCCTCACCCTGATGATGCCCTTATGACATAATAATGTTTCAAAAACTAAGTCTGATAGATTTGAACACTTTGATGTGCGTACAAATCTACTTTCTTTCGAATGAGGTGCACTCATCCTATAAAATGCAGATGCAGGGTTGATCCTGAGGAAAATATGCTCTTGTTGTTTAATAACTCGTCCTTTAGGCCTAGTCCACACGTACATGGGTATTTTCATAAACTGAGTTTTTCCTCCTTCTTTAAAAAACCAACAGATGGCGATATAACCCTAACTGTAAAGCCATGTTGGCCAATCAGAAGCCTGAAAAAAAGCATGCACTCCGACGTCACAAGCCAAAATGTCCGGTTTTACTGGCTACACAACAACATTGAAACCAAATCTTTTAGAAAATTCCTGGCATGGTGAAGATTTTCAGAAACTCCGGTTGCAGTGACCTTCACCGTGTGAATAATATGTAAACATGTAATCCATAAAAAGTAACTGTAGATTGTTGAAGCTATGAGTAATTATTTTTTTTACATAATCCAGATTACATGTAATCAGTTACATGCCTCGTTCTATTTATGACGTACTGAAACAAAGTTCAAATTATTAGCGTGTCGTGTCCAGTGTAGAGAGCCTCACATCGTGTCTACACCAGACAACTGACCCTTTGTAAAAACCTGCCCTCCATAGTTGCTGTTGCTATGTCCGACAAACAATGCAGTTCTCACACTACACATCATATTGTCACGCAGTAAAAAATACATTGCGGAGCAAAGAGGAAACTGATAACATGCTGACAGACAAGACAGAGCAGGTTACTTCTGGTATGAAACATGGTCTCAGCTTTAAAATGTTTTTTTTTTTTTTCTCAGAAATGCAAACAATAAATACCATTTTGTGGCTTTTTAATGTGTTGCGACAGATCACTGTATTGCCTTATTAGATCAATCGACACATAAACTGATTGTCTTTTCTTCTTTACTTAAAGCACGAAAAAAAAACCATTACAAAACACGAATGAACAATTTATTTCAACCTCGGAAAAAGTCAATAGCCTACGCAATTTTTCAAGTTTAAGTCAACCAAAGTTAATCTACTCTTCTGTTTGATTTTTTTTTCGGACAAAATCGCAAATTGGGCTTTATGATTGGTCAGATCGCTTGCCAATCAAGCTGTTTGCGAAGAGTCAGTTGTCACGTCACAACAGCTTGAGGGTGTCTACACTGGACGCGAAAATTCATTCATTCATTAGTTTGTCCGTTCAAACGTCTGCGTTTAGCTTCACATGGTGTTTTTGACAACAGTATTCTATAAAATAGAATTTGCATTTGCATTCTGCTTATGACATCCAAAGGCAAAAAAACAACAAAAAACAAAAAAAAAAAAAACATGGTTTTACTATAGTAAAAGTGTGGCCATAGTTAATTTGTGGTAACCATAGAACTACTACTTTTTGTGCGGGCTGTATGGATTGCTAGTTTTAAACAGGGGCAGATATAGTGATTTGGGGGCCCTAAGCAAATTCAAGGTATGAGGCCCCAACACAATAACTATGTGCTCTTTTATGCCTAACCCTTATTTTGCTCACTTGCTCTCATAGTTCATAGTTTATTTATCCCTTCACAACCAGTAATTAATCAACCTGATGCTGTTCTACAGCCATATTAAGCTAGGCTACCTTATTTTTTTCAGATCACAAATGAAGATTAAAAAATGCCAAGACTTGTTCCTGGATCAACATCTTTTGTTGATCCTGGATCAACATTAGTGTCCAAAAATATAGACTTAACCCAATACCTACCCCTAAACCTAACCCTAACCATAATTTAGGGTGTAGAAGCATTTAACTCTGATTTTAAGCTTAAAACTGACATTTACTGAAAAGTTATCTCTCAATTCTGATTGGTTGATTGAAATGTTGTTCCAGGATCAACAAGGATGTTATTCCAGGAACATGTTGTACTTGGTGAAATCATGTTCACCCTCTCATATAATGACTAAAAGCAGTCACTCACTTTCACTTTTGATCCCACGACATTCCGTTAATAAGCTCTCTACACTTCCCAATGAATCTCTTATTTGCATCATACCTACACTTTGTTAGAGAGGAATTCCAAGCTTGCAGAACTCTGCAAACTCATTTTGAGCACTTTGTGGATTCAAACACGTCTGGTCATTGCATTTAAGAAATTAACAGATATGTCTGTAATTGGCTGTGTTGCTCAACGCTGCAAATATGTTTCGCAATATCAGTTGGAGCCTCCTGATTTTCCGGGGCCCTAAGCGGCCGCTTACCTTGCTTATCGGTTAAGTCGGTCCCTGGTAATAAATATAAGTATTTCCTCAGGCATTCTGTATTTCCTGCTAGCATTACTGTTCAAATGTTAATTCCTGCCAAACTACATAATCTAATCTAATCATATTGCCCTCTACAGAGAATTACATATTTTGTCATTAGGTATGGTATTGTATTGACAACCCATACTACATGCATATTATCTTACAAGAGGGATATATTTTGCTTTATTTCATGCTGTAATGACATCTCCACACTAAACTGGCTTTCTAGCCTAGCGTTATACCACCGAGACTAAGAAAATCAAGATTAAAAGCAAATAAAAGTGTTTTTGTTACAAATGGCTCAGAGGGTTTTTGAATTCTGAGACAGACTTGTGAAATTCTGTGAGAAGAGAAGCACATCAATCCAGAGCCTTCTCAAGATTCTGGTCATTTACCGATTTTTTCCCCTGTGGTGAATAAAATGGAAAGCGTGGAACCTTCAAAGAGACATCTAAAGTGCTGGCACACTGAATTAGAGCTAGTTCGAAGTTTTAGAGATGAGTTTGCCCACGCAACAAAGACCAAACCATGCACCAATGTGCTGCATGCTCTATACAGGATTTTCAGAAATTATTCCAAACAGAGGGTAGACTCCCAGCCAAAGGTACAAAGTGGCAGCCTTCATTGTTAGTGTGCAATGGATTTTAGGCATCTACTTTAGTCATTGTAATAGAAAACAGTTCCCGCTCAGTCGCTTCCCAACAATTTGATATGCTTGTCAAATGTCTGAATGCATTTTAAATGTCTAAATGGGATCTGGAAAAGATGGCAACCATGTCCTCTTTCCTTTGAGATCCTTCCGCCAGATATACAGCCAGTAGTGTGGATCACATACAGGATTAAGTAAGTGTACCTCTTATGGAAGGGTGGGTTTCTCTCTGAATCTGTCACCTGCTTGAGTTCTGCATTAGTGGCAAATTGATTTCTTAGTGCAGTGAAGGCACAGCCTGTGGAGATGTGGGCTCAAACCCAGAGGGGACTGCCATCTGTGGACACTCAATCGATGTGAGATTGTGGAGTGGAGAGAAAGATTGACAGCATCAGAAATAACGAAATAGGGCAAGAATGTGAGCCATGTGATATGGCTTAAACTCATAGGTGGAAAGTTACAGAGAAGATGAGTTCAATCTCCAGTCTTTTGTTACGGGCTTCGAGGGCACTTAGATGACAAACATTTTCCACAGTATGTCAAATAAATCAGTACAGTAAAACTCCACTCACCTGCCGGCTGAAAATATTTGGATTCAAAACTTATAATAGGATACAGGATATCCGACAAGAGATTTCAGCAGTTGGGACATACTGAAATCATTTTCTGCTTAAATGACCTTCACAAGGGTACAGAATTTTGCTAATTACTATATACTGGTTCTAGTGACCTTCTTTTGTCAAAGAAAAGAATTAAAAGGAGATATGTGGGCCCTTAAAACCCAATTTTAGCTCAGTGAAGGTCAGAACAAAGTGGCTGTGTCCCCTCCCAAGACTATCAATAATTTATACATTTGTAAAGGTACGTCTCAGTTTTAATACCCCAACCAATTTAGAGCTGGATCTATCCACACGAGGCATGCAGATATATCCAGCCTTGAGGGGTGCACAGATTTAACCCATGGCTTGATGAGATAGAATATTTTACAAGCAAGAAACAGTCACAAAGTATTTTTTTATTTTTTAAGGAAAAAATATTATTAGTATTAGTATTATGCCAGTGTGTATGGAAACATTTTAATATCAAAGCTTAACAAATATACACAGAATACCAATGAGATTGAATTAATGAGTATGGCTGAAAATGAATATAAACTGTAAGTGGGCACTTTTCAACCACTTTTCTTCAAAGACAATCAAAAAATCTTTCCAACTAACATAATTTGTGTAAAAGGTAGTGTTAGTTTTTTTTTTTTTTTTTTTTTTTTTTGTAAGATGAAAGAACTTTTCAAAGCATAGTTTAATTTCAAATTAAAGCTTTCATATTGACGTACTGCACAAGTTTCAAAGTGTCAAGTCATAGAAACACACAATGAGCTTCATGTTTCAAAAGTTTTATGTTCTTTAATAGAAATAAAGTGATTAACTCAAAAAATACTGTGTGTACTGAAGGTTCATGATTTATTAAAAAAAAATCTATATGATTTTTTAAAAGCTACTTGATCTGCCCTCAGAGAAAAACCGAGCTCTCATTGGCTATTGTATATTTTCCAAAGAGTATGTGGGGCAATTGAGACAGCAACTGATTTATCACACAAATAATTACAACTGGATCTGGAACTTCTTCGTCAAATATTCGGTTTATCATCTGAAAATTATGATTTATTTGCACTTGTGCAGAAGAGCCGTAGAGGAAAGGAAACTTCAGGAAAGAAAAGATAAATTAGAACTGAGCTGTACTTTTAAAAATTAAATAAAAAAGCTCTGATCCATAATTAAAAAAGGATTTTTATTCAGGCACATTAAGATGTCTGCAAATGCAGTGAACAACTAATGACTAATTAGCTCTAAATGGCTTTATTCAGTGTTTGAATAATTGAATCTGAAGTTAAAGAACATATGGGAAAATGTTCTTCGAGAAAGAACTGAAAGACATGCAGTTTAAATGAGTTTGGTGGCCCTCAAAACAACAAAGCTATACTTACAGAATCTGCATAACTTCTCAATGTAACTTCTGTTTGACAGTCCAGGAAATGTCTGTAGCGCTACTATATTATAAATAATCTTTATTCTGTACTTTTTGATTAAAGTTGTTGGCTGTTATGAATCTTTTCCCAGTATCTCGTCTTTATCTTTCCCTTTGCTCTCTCTAGCTAACAATCGGATTATCAGCAACCTAAAAAGAGAACTGTCTAGTCATCTCCCCCAACAAAGTAATTCATTTTTGATGTTGCTTTCAAAAGGGTTACAGATGAGGTTAGGATTAAGATGGGGGTTTGGGTTGGAGTCGCCTAATTCTATGAAACAGGTTTTTACTTACGACTATTTGCACACTAAACACTTTTTATTCCTATAGATTACTACTTCAACATCACATAGCGATGGTATTATGAAGTCCTTTTGAAATGTCTGATAAAACGACCACCCTTACTCAATGAAGCTTCAGAGGGCTTTTGATACAGGTCATTAGACTTCAGCTGGCTGGGATCAGACAAAGTGACCATAAGCCATCGGACTAATCTGCTGATAGCGATGTGACAGGGTAGCCATTGTGACATTCCTTTTCTCACTTCCATTACACTGAAGACGAATATATCACCAGTGTCTCCCATTAGCAGGGGCCATGAGCTCATTTCTGTATTCATGCTGTCATTCACCCTTTTTTTTCTGAGGTTAAAACAATTTGTACTTTCACTCAGAGCAGCGGAAGGCTCCTTATCCAGCATTTAATTAGAACTCAGTGGTCTATAAGTAATAAGCCTAGCCTTTATCTTTCTCTCTTAAAATTGCAATATCATGATACAGTATTGCGCTAAACAAGCATTTTCATAAAAACATGGCATGTGTTTCACTGTTAAACTTAGTTCTTAGATTGCCATAAAACTAAATTCTTTGCAGCTGGTTGCTAGGTTGGTAAAAGCTAAAAAAGGCTGTGAATGTTTGCAGAGATTGTCCATAATACATTGTCCTTTACTGGCAATGATTCTATTCAGAAGCTAATGGGATAATTGGAGAGAAAAGGCTTCAAAACAAAGCGAGAGTGGAAGAGATGGGAAGAGAGAGAAAAGAATGGAACAAAAAAGGAAAAGAGAACATTTTATGGTCCAATTGCTTTGATGATTCAGAGCTGACCTATGCTTTGGTGGCACTAGAGGCAAATAATTCATTCAAGCTCATTCTCTTGAATTTAAACTCTGCACCTGCTATGAAGACTCCATCACATTTTGATTTCAAAAACTCAGGGGCTATTCCAACAGGACGCGTTCTTGCGTTCAAAAACAGCTAGATGCAGTGGAACGGAACAGGCTCAGGGGTCTAAAGGTGCGTTTTTAAAAGTTTTAGTTTGCAAGGTGTCATAAGGTGTCTTAAAAATGCTGAAGAAACCATGAGGTGTGTCACAACAGCCAAAGACACTGTAGAAATATCAACTGCATGTACTTTTTTTAACGTTAAAACATAAATTTACACTGGTTTCTAATAAGCAAATGGCTTCTGTTTTTTTTAACCATGCTCCGAATGTCTATTCTAGGAAGATGTAAGTAAGTGCAGCTATGGAATTCCGTAAAAAGGGCAGATTGCTTTATGGCAGCAACGAATGCACGTGGTGCATCCATCCATCATAAAAGCCTTTCTAACATTGACTGAATGATTTTGAGATCCATCTTTTCACACTGAGGACAACTGAGGGACTCATATGCAACTATTACAGAAGATTCAAAGGCTCACTGATGCTTCAGAAGGAAACACAATGCATTAAGAACCAGGGGTGTAAACTTTTGAACAGAATGAAGATGTGTACATTTTTCTTATTTTGCCTAAATAACATAACTGTTTTTATATTTAGTACTGCCCTTCAGAAGCTATAAAAAACTCAGCTGTGGATCATTCAGGTAACAACACAGTATTAAGAATCAAGTGTATGTAAACGTTTGAACGGGTCATTTTTGTAAATTCAACTATAATTTTCTCTTGTGGACTGTATGTAAACATTTTTTATGTAAAATATCTTATTCAGCTCAGTACTAAATAAAAAAAAAATGACATGCATTTTGTATAATAATTAACATTTTACAGGTTCTGCAAGGTGTGTGAAAACTTTTGACTTAAACTGTATATAAATGTTATCGTATTTCAGCAAGGTTCTTAAGGTGATTACACAAGTTTTTCTAAAAAAAAGTCTTATTAATATAAATATAAAAATGCAATAAATATAATATGTACATGATATAATAATATAGATTTCAAAATTAGTTCAGTCTGTGTACTATTGTTTCACTTTGCAACTACATGCAGGCAGTTCAAGCTAATTTAGTTGTTAAATTACTGTAAGTCATAAATATATGACTTTTTAGTTTTTGTTTTGTATAGTTTCAAAGATGTTTATCACAGTGTGAACTTTGAGTAAGGTCAAGCAAAGACCCTCAGCTCCGGACACCATTTAACCAAGTGCATGTGTAAAGCGGTCTGGAAATTATTTTTAACGGGCCATTTCCTTAAGCTTTCTAAACATCTAATCATGACTGATTGTGTCCTCTGCTTTGCCCGCAGACAATAAAGGACATTTATCTTCTCGGAGGTTTGACAGCTTCCCAGATTTGTGTGACACTGTACGAGACACTGTGTGTGTTGTGGTTGGTGGGCCGATGGGGGGGCGGAGATTGGATAGGGGGTCTGTTTTTGTGTTCTTTGTCTTCTGCTTTGCTTTGGTTTCTGATGCTTTGGTTTAAAGAACCCCTGCATGAGCACAAATGGTCACACTACTTAATATGTTGACATAAAAGAGAAATGACTTTATTCCAACACTATACACAAACAACTGAAATGGTTTTCACTGTAAAGCAAAAGAAGGATGATCGATAGCAGACGGCCCATCTTGAACCAGTCGCTATGCGTTTGATCTGACTCCAGTGATCATTAACTAATCCCTTCCAGGTGTCCAGTTTACACACAGACTTTTGCAGAGTAGCGATCCATATTGTTAGGGAGAAAGGACGAGTGAACTTTTTAACTGTCAGGCTTTGTGCCATTCCATTTGCTTCTAGGATATGCCTCTTGGATGCTGGCAGGGAATGGGTGGATGTTTTCAACATGCTTCACCTTTGGAAATGTCTTAATGTTCTTACTCGCAAAAGCTTGGTCTCAACACAGGGAGGTCTTGTGCCCTGGTTTTTCAATTCAAAAATAGATTTCTTCAGAAGCAATTTTGACAAATTACACCAACACTGAAACCCCTGACCACAACATTTCTTTTTAATTCAAGTCATGGGTGTGACCTATTATGGCTCAAGGAAAAAAAAATAATAATAATAATAATGCAAAGTGATGTATAAATAAATGATAGTATTTTACATTTCATAAAAAATACATAAAATATATTTTATTTAAAAATATATAAATCCAAAACAAAGAGATCCCCTATGCAGACTGACATGTTAAGATACACCACTGACAAAGATAAATTGCCATTGAAATTTATCCATGTGGGTTTAAGACCCACTACGTTAGAGCTGTAGCTTCATACAGAGCATTAAAACAAGTCTATGCCCTCAGGAAGTGACCTGTCAGAAGGAATAATGGCTGCCCGCAGCCTCTCCAACAGAGATACTTGTTATTTGTCACCTGGATGTGCTTCCTTGGCTTCTCTCCAAGTCCCACATTAACTTAACCAGGTCTCTTTATTCTTGCCATGATTTGACTTCAAACGAAGCAATAACTGGCTCCAGTTGTCCCTCACTCCATACACTTTATGTACCATATAACAGTTTCATTTCTTCCTTGTCCACTTCTGTGTATATCAAACCATCCCTGAACAAGTCATCAGATCTATAGTATGGCAAATCCGGTAGACGCAGTGATCACTGTGTTCTGTACTGTACATCAGTAAAGAATTGCCTCCTATTGCAATGGTAATAGATCATTTGGGTAATCAGAAGAGGTTCGTCTTGTTTTAAGACAATAATGGGACGGGTGTGGATGGCAATAATGTGAGCTGTCAGCTCTGATGGATGGCAAGCTTTGCTGTCAATATTTTCTCATGGCAAAAGATGAATGATGCATTTAGCTGTAGATAAACTATAAGTCTGTGATCTCTGGTGTTTGTGGTGACAGCCAGGCTAATTTGATACCTGAAATAAGTTATTGAGAATAAAATGAAGCCTCTGAAGACCAATGGATCCAGGTTGAAGGTATTGCATTATTTCATTAAATATATG
>NC_133363.1:27319068-27344772 GCF_049309525.1 Garra rufa
GTTCATTAATCGTTTAGTTACACTTTTCTAAAAGATCTTATGAACCACTGATAACAGCTAAATAACTGGTTTGTAAATAATGTAGTACTTCATGTAAAAATTATACATTGATCATATGAAAATACAATTATTAAACATATTATAGATATGCTTAAAATTAAGAATAAAGCATTTATAGATGCATTTATAAACTGTTCACTACTGTCTATTAATGTAGAGATAATGATTTATAAATGATGAATTGACTATTTATTAATGCTTAACTAATGGTTCATAGTGTGCAGTTGTTATAAAGTGTTACCCATAAAATACTTTATTTTAAAACAGTAATAATTAAAAATAATTATTTCAAACTTTTAAACTAATGCACATTTACAAATAAATAAACAAAATAATCTGAATGGTCATTTTCTAACATATTCTCTCTCACTATAAAACAAACTCTGAAGTGTATCAGTGATTAAATGGTCATTAATTACATTCTATTTCAATAGTGCATAAATTAGAACAGTGAGACAGAGCAAAATGTGATTAATTCTAGTATCAATGCATTAAAGCAGTGGAGCTGAAATGGTAACATTCATTTAGGGACTGTTTGATTGCCAAGCTGTTTGATTATGGGAATCAACTTCTATAAGCCGCCATCGGAAATGCTATTCTGTTGGTAATGAGATGCAATGACAATGATGATTAACAAAAAGACATAGAGCTCAGAAGTCAGATCGTGTTCACGCACTGCGTAATGCAAAATATGTACGTGGAGTGTGACCACAATCAAATATTTCCCTTGTAATTGTTTTCAGCCAAGGATATCACGACAGATACGAATGGGATACGGGTTTAATTAAAAGCACAATGAAAAAAAAAAAAGCAAGTCCCTTGTTGGCAGCATCCCACTGCCATTGGGCTGTCCTTCCCCATTATAAGGTTTAACTAGTCGACTCCAGATGTTGTAGGTGTGTGCGTGCATGGGAGAGTGCGTTTGTGACGCCCGTTTTGGTGTGAGAGTAGATGGACGGACGGTTTGAAAGGGAAATATGCCTCCCCTGCAATGTTAATCTCGTCCTCTCCAGCATCCAGCGTGTCACCCTAATGAAGCCCCCACAGACAGATACTTAAAAAGAGTTAAGAGTAAATTAACCTTCAGGACTTAGCACTTCACTTTTAATACACTTTATGCATCCATGTCCCGTACACATCCCCGCCAAGGACAACCCCTTTTTTAACAGAAGGAGGTCAGAACAAAAACGTCCCTTACTGGTGGCAACCTTGTGTGGCACCAATATGTGAGAAAGTAAAGAAAGTAGAGAGACTGACAGTAAATTTCCCTTAATGAATCAATCGATTTTCCACCAATTGATTTGTTTATTTGCACATTGTAATTATTTTTTAATGACAGGTTGATCTTCATTATTGTTTTATTGATTTCAAATGCTTTATTGATTTTAAAGTCAATGAAATCTCAATTGACAATTCTGATATTTTTCATTGCAGTGTTTACTAATGATTTATCCGTGAACAACATCATATCCTGTCTTTCATCCAGCACCCCCCCCCCCATTCTATAGGTCAGTTTTAGTGTTTCCAAACAGTGATGATGTTTTTTTTAGGGGCCGAGTCTATCTGCTGGCATACAGATTACAGTTTTAACCCTCTAAAGGGCAAGACCATTAAAGAGACATTAGAAAATTAATGTCTTGCTATTTTCCATCTTATTGGGATTTAAATAATAAAATTTCATGTTCTTTTTTTTTTAACTTGACTATAAAATAGATAATTTATATAAATTGCTATAAAATCAAAACCATATGTCTAACCAAGTCAAACCAAGGTTTCTGTGAGATTTATTTTGGGCAATATATCAAAAATAACCACTGGGTTGCACCCAAAGTCTACTGATTTATTTATTTATTTTTTTGATGCAGTTTTCTGTCACAAATCTATGGAAGCCCGTATCCGCCACTGAATAAAACATAAAAAAAGGAATTGCGACTTTTTATCTTACAATTCTGACTTTTTTTCTCGCAATTGCGAGTTTACATCTCGCAATTCTGACTTTTTTTCTCAGAATTACGTCATATGAACTCACAATTCTGACTTTTTTCTGTGAGATATAAATCAGAATTGCGGTATATAAACTCACAATTCTGCCTTTCTGACTTTCTCACAAATGCAAGTGTGTATCTCGCAATTCTGACTTTTTTCTGAGAATTGTAAGATATAAACTCCCAATTGTGAGTTATAAAGTCCAGTTTCAAGGAGAAAAAAAGACTTATATGTTTACAGAATTGTGAGTTTATAGCTCACAATACTGACTTTATAACTCACAATTGGGAGTTTATATCACACAATTGCGAGTTTATACAGTATCATGTAATTCTAACTTTATAACTTGCAATTGTGAGTTTATATCTCACAATTCAGAGAAAAAAGTGAGAATTGTGAGTTTGTTTCACACAATTCTGAGGAAAAAAAGTCTGAATTGTGAGATAACAAGTCACAATACCTTCACCTTCAGTGGCGGAAATGGGTTTCCAAACAAATCTTTTTATATCTTGATTTATACCCCTGAAAGGGCTACATATCCCCTAAGATACAAACATTTACAGACAGATTAAAAACAAATTTAAGCATTTAATTAATAAAATTTCAATGTAAACCTAGTAAGCTAATACTGAACAACAGCTTTTTAAACAGGTACGTCCCCTCCAACGTGTGTAAATATGTCAAGCTAGATCAACTTTTATCTGATGACGTTTTAAGGCAAGGCAAGGCAAGGCAAGTTTATTTATATAGCACATTTCATACACAATGGTAATTCAAAGTGCTGTACATAAGAGGAATAGCATAAAATCATAGTCATAAAAATTTAAAATAATAATCACACAAACAGAAGAACATTTTAAATGATTTTAAAATTGATTTAAATTAATTAAAAACAGTAGGAATGGTTAACAATAACAACAATAAAAAACAGAAAAATTGATTTTAAAATTAATTAGCACAGTAAAATGATTATACATAAAATAATGCAATCTGTTCGGACGTAGCACAGTGCTCATTCAATAAATGCACAACTAAACAGGTGAGTTTTGAGTCTGCATTTAAATGTGGCTAATGTATTAGCACATCTGATCTCTTCTGGAAGCTGGTTCCAACTGCGGGCAGCATAATAGCTAAAAGCGGATTCCCCTTGTTACCCCTTCAGTCGAATCACTTCGACGTTACATTGGGATCTCGCCTGAGAGACCGATCATCTCTGAGCCTTATATAAAAAAGGCCAATTGCAAATTGGCGAGTGGACGTGCGCGTCGGCCACTCCCCCGCACATGCGGGTATATAAGAAGGCGGCGCGCATCACTCAAACAGACTTTCGCTTTCAGAGCCGGTATGCTCAAGCCTTCTCTCCTGAAGAAAAAGGAAAACTTCACGTTCCTGCTGCTCTCTCTGCTGGTGTGCGCCGATTGAAAGAGACAAACTAAAAGAGTGAATTTCTCGGCGCCGCCAGCGGGGTCCCGCGGGCGGCCGTTTTCACGGCCATAAAAGCCTCCTGCGTTCCAGCGAGCAAGCCCCATTGAGTGCACAGTGGTGCCGCGGTTTCCTCCCTGGGCAGACCGGGACTAAAAGAGCAATTTCTCACGGCTGTGTAAAGACGTTCTTTTCAGAATGGCTTTCCGGCCGTGCGCTTCTGGGTGTGGCAGTTTCCTCACCTCACTGGACGGACATGAAAGCTGCTTCACATGTCTGGGCATCGAACATGCTGAGGCAGCTTTCACGGATGGTTCATGCATTCATTGCGAAAGCATGACCATGGGAATGCTGAGGACTCGCCGCTCGCTCGCGGGCAGGCCCCCCTTCGCGCCCCACGGCCTGCGGAATTTTTCCGCCGCTGTGGCGAGGCACGAGGGGGAATTTCGAGTCACGGTGCCGAACGTTCCGCCGGCTCCAAAAGCCCTGCGGTCTTCCGCCCGCCAGCATACCCCCGTCGAGATGCCAAAGCAGTACGCCTCCCCGCCAGCCGGGCTGGGCGTCTCCTTTGGCGCTCCTCAGGAGGAAGAGATGTCTGACGCTGCGTCAGAGGGAGAGTCAGGGGGTGAGGACGCTCTTCCGGCGGCGCGGCGCCCCTCCGCGGTTGCTGCCCCGTCGGAGGCAGACTCCGAGCTCTCGGCTATGCTCCTCCGAGCCGCCAGGGGGATCGGCCTGGAGGTTACTCCATCGGCCTCGGCCGATCCTTCTCGGCTGGGCGACTGGTTCCTGGGGACGGCTCCGGCGGCATCGCCTCGCCCTCCCCCGGTGCCATTCTTCCCGGAGGTGCACGAGGAGCTGGTTAAGACCTGGCGGGCGCCCTTTTCATCTCGCCCGCTGCCCGGCTCCTCTCCCCTCGCCACCCTTGATGGCGGGGCGGCCAGGGGGTATGCGTCGGTTCCCCAGGTCGAGCGCGCTATGGCGGTGCAACTTTGCCCGCGTGGCGCTGCCACCTGGCGGGGCCGGCCGCGTCTCCCGTCCAAGGCGTGTGAGCGCTCGTCCGCCCTTGCGGGCCGCGCTTTTCACGCTGCGGGCCAGGCCGCCTCGGCCCTGCATGCGATGGCAACCCTGCAGGTCTACCAGGCCAAGGGGTTGAAACAGCTGCACGAGGGTGGTCCCGACCAAGGTACGATGCAGGAACTCCGCGCTGCCACCGACTTCGCCCTTCGTGCGACGAAGGTCGCGGCGCGGGCCCTTGGTCAGGTGATGTCCACGGCTGTGGTCCAGGAGCGACACCTGTGGCTCTCTCTGGCCCAGATGGCAGATGCCGACAAAGCACGCTTTCTTGACGCTCCCATCTCCCAGAGGGGCCTATTCGGCGACTCTGTCGAGGACTTTGCCCAGCAGTTCTCGGCAGCCCAGAGACAGACGGAGGCGTTTCACATCCTGCCCCGCCGCGATGCTTCCATCCCGCCGCCGGAGGCACCGCCTCCGCCTGCACGTCGCCGAGGGCGCCCTCCTGCGGCCGCAACATCTACGGCTCGCCCCACCGCGGAGGCCCACGACGCCAGGTCGGCGAGAAGGGCCCGCAAGCGCAGAGCCAGCCGCAGGAGAGTGGCGCCGCCCGCGGCACAGGGATCGGCCCGAAACACCCGCAAGAAAACTGCGAAACGTCCCTGACGCGGGCCTCCAGAGGTGATTGAGACTGCTCCTTAGGGGATGCTAACAATCTACGCTCCCCGCTCCCGGTGGAGGGCCGGGAGCCACTGTGTACTTCAATGCTGCCGTCGGCTTTCGTCGACGGTACCCACTTTTTCTCAAAAAGAGCAAATTTCTCACCTCTGGCTTCGGCCTCGAGTTTCCTTCTGAGCAGCACTTACACTCCTCGGAACCAGACTCGCGGCCGGCCTTCGCCAGCGCGGGATCCAGGGAAGAAGGTAAGCACTGCTTAGTGCAGTTAGACACTTCTCCAGGACGTTCATCCTTCTGGGTTCTGTCTCCTTCCCTGTCTCCCCCTAGGCTGCCCCACCACGGTCACGTCGGTCAACGTTCCCTTGATACCACTACGATGGTTGATACGGACGGTACGGCCCGGCCCCAGGCGTCCGCCCAGACTCAGAGGTACCCCTTACTTTCTTATTCGGGCAGGCGTGCCTCTGTTCTGCTTGCGGAGGTCGCGTTCCTACTGGCGAAGGACGCGATCCAGCCTGTCCCTCCCCCGGGACGAGGTCGGGACCTTTCAGTCTCGACTTCACGTGTCCAGTTAGTGTGGTGGGTTAATACCCGCCCTGGATGGAGCTCTGTCCCGATCCCTTTCAGGCTGTCGGCACACTCGCTCACGACGAAGCACATACAGCTATGTTTCCGTCTCCAGGGCTGGGTTGCAGCCATCTGCCTGAAGGGCACCCGCTGTCTCGTCTCGATCTTCCCCGGCGCACACCCCTCCGGCGGTCTGCCCCGGGGGTCGAGCGCTCAGCGCTAGGTGCTTCCATTTGGCTAGTCCCTCTCCTTCCTCCCTTCTTTAGGCTATGGGAGCTCCCCTGTCCCCTTTTCGGCAGACAGGTATTCGCGTCTTCAACCGTCTCTTCGACTGGTGCTTTACCAGCCCACTCGTGAGTTCCGTTGTGCGAACATAGGGACTTGGTGCCTCGGCACCCCCGCCATCTGGTCCTTCAGGCCAACCGAGGGAATTCGTTTCCTCGGTCGGGAGCCTGACTCGGTCCTTAAGACAGCCCGCCTTACTACACTAGAGCGCGCAGTCAGTGCTGTAGTTCCTGAGTCAATCAGGCACAACATAGCGGTCCTCTCAACTGAGGCTCCTGGGGCACATGACAGCTCTAGCCGCTAAGAGCCGCTAAGCTTGTTCATGTGAGACCGCTTCAGCACGATCGAGTCCCAGGATGGGCATGGCATCTCGGCCCACTCCGGACTGGCGTTTTCCCGCAGTTTGGCCGACAAGCCAGCCCGTGGCTTACCACGGGTTGGGTTGCCATGTACGACAGAGGCTTACAGCCTCTCCATCTGCTCCCAGGGAGTACGTGGCACATTTTGCTACTTGCCATTCACTTGAAGCAGGTAAACTCAACCGTGCAGCCTATCGGCTCTCACGGCAGTCCACCACCTGCAGGATGGCGACTCCACCCCGTGACGCAGCTAGTTTGGAGCATATCGGTAGGCCAGCCACATCCGCTCGCCCCCGATTGCTCTCACTGCCAGCTGCCTCCTTCAGAGTAGCGCTGGCACTCAGCTGACCTCCGGGGCCCAAGTACGCCCTTCCCCAGTGAGCCTCCTTGCACAGACTCTGTGCAAGTCCAGGGAGGACGAGGAGTAAGTCTGTTGGTTGCGCTACAAGAATGGCCCACCCGGACTCAGGTCTAGTAACCGTTCCCTCGCGGCAGTCCCTCCCTGTAGGGCACGGTATGACACCCAGACCTCTCCGGTCTTCTCAGGCCGTGATACAATTATCACTCAGTCCGAGCTCCCTTGACTAGAGGCAGGCTCGCACTGAGATGAGGTCTATTTGCTGGCTTTCCACAGAGTTACACGGTTGCAGTATGCTTCCCTTCCTGCAGGAGAGTTTGAGCGCAGACTGTCCCCTCACTCTTTAAGTATATGCCGCTGCTTCGCCGCGTATCACATGCAGTAGATGGAGCTAAGTAGGTAAGCATTCACTGGCCGTGAGGTTTCCCAGAGGTGCCCAGAACGCACCCCACACCCTCTTGGGGCCTTCCCGTCGCCTTCAGAGCCGCGGGACGCTCCAATTGAGCCATTGGCCTCAGTCGAGCTAGCATTACTGTCATCAAGACAGCGCTCCTGACCGCCCTGGCTCCCGTTAAGAGGGCAGGAGACCTACAAGTTTTCTCTGTCAAGTAACGCCTCATACCCTCTGGGACCCCCCCGTCGCCCTTCAGGGCCGCGGGTTGCTCCTTAGGAGCCTCGGGCCTCAGTCGAGTTAGAATTCCTGTCATTAAGACAGCACTCCTGACTGCCCTGGCTTCCTTTAAGAGGGTAGGTTACCGACAAGCTCAGGTTCCTCAGAGGTGCTTAGCACGCACCTCATACCTCTTGGACCTCCCCGTCGCCTTCAGGGCCGCGGGTCGCTCCATTGGAGCCACTGGCCTCAGTCGAGCTAAAATTCCTGTCATTAAGACAGCGCTCCTGACTGCCCTGGCTCCCATTAAGAGGGCCTACAAGCTTTTCTGCCAGCAAAGTGTGTCGAGAATTCGGGCCCGGCGTCTTCCACGTTACCGTCGAGACCCCGGCCCGGTGCCCAAGGTCCCCACCACGCCTTTCCGCGATCAGGTGGTGGACCTGCAAGCTCTGCCCTGGAGGAGGCAGACCCAGTCGTGCTATGTTGTGTCGTTAAATATGTGAGACTGAATCACTCGGCACTTCAGCCGCACCAGCAGCTTCATCTGCCTCGGGATTCAGCAGAAAGGGAATGCTCCCCGAACTGAGGTTGGCTAAATGGTGGTAGATGCCTCTCCCTGTTATACCCAGGGACAGCCGTGATCCTTGGTTCATGGCACCTCACCAGCAGATGTATAAACCGGAAGCTGCGGGCTGGGCGACACCCTACCTTCGCTTGGTTCTCCAACCTTGCGTAGAGGCCGTTCTCCCGTGTCCTAACATAAGGACTCACAGGTGAGCGGGAAGACCGGCTGGTGTCGGCTTGCTGCGCCATTCCCACGTGGATCCGTGCGCTATTTCCCAGAATGTTCCCTCCGGCGAACCCTGGGTCCTCCTGCCCCGCAGTCAGGGCTAGGCGCGGAGTAGTCCTGCACTGTGATCCTGCCTGGGTCTCCTTCGCCCCGCAGGTTGTGGCTTAGTTTTTATTTATTCCAGCGGAGGAGACCGCTGTTTCCCTCGTGTATCCCTAAAAACCTTTATGGATATATTGAATTATTCTTATTTCCACATGTAGAATTTCATGTGCTCCGCCCCCCCAACCCATGCTTCAGTACAACTGGCATCCCTGGTGGGCCCCCCTTATTGGGCCCCAGGGCGTTGGGAAGGTTACGTTACACTTCGCCTGCCGGCACGTATACTTGTCAGCACGTGAAGTTGTTGCGTAACGCGGCGTCAGGGTCGTGGCCTTTTCCATGGGCTTGTTCCCAATGTAACGTCGAAGTGATTCGACTGAAGGGGTAACGTCTAGGTTACGAAGGTAACCCACGTTCCCCGAAGGAGGGAACGGAGACGTTACATTCCCCTGCCACGTCCCTGGCGTCGCGCTGACGCCGGCTTGACGGCTCTTCAGCGAAAACCTGTTTGAGTGATGCGCGCCGCCTTCTTATATACCCGCATGTGCGGGGGAGTGGCCGACGCGCACGTCCACTCGCCAATTTGCAATTGGCCTTTTTTATATAAGGCTCAGAGATGATCGGTCTCTCAGGCGAGATCCCAATGTAACGTCTCCGTTCCCTCCTTCGGGGAACGTGGGTTACCTTCGTAACCTAGACGTTTTGTGTGAACCCTTGATATTACTAACTGACTCGATCCTAATGATCTGAGTTGTCTGTTAGGTTTATATTCAGTGAGCATATCTGCAATGTATGTAGGTCCTAGGCCATTGAGTGCTTTATAAACAAGTAAAAGTACTTTAAAATCTATCCTAAACATAACTGGAAGCCAGTGTAAGGACCTGAGGACTGGTGTAATATGCTCTGATTTTTTGGTTCTAGTCAGAATCCTGGCAGCAGCGTTCTGTATGAGCTGCAGCTGTCTAATGGTCTTCTTGGGAAGGCCGGTGAGGAGACCATTACAATAGTCTACCCTGCTGGTGATAAAGGCATGAACAAGTTTCTCCAAATCTTGACGGGAAACAAAACATCTAATTCTTGCAATGTTTTTGAGATGGTAGTATGCTGATTTAGTTACTGCTTTGACATGGCTACTGAAACTGAGGTCTGACTCCAGAATCACACCCAGATTCTTGACTTGATTTTTTGTTTTTTGACCCCTAGTGTCAAGGTATGCATTTACCTTATGAACTTCATCTTTGTTTCCAAATGCTATGACTTCCGTTTTCTCCCTGTTTAACTGTAAAAAGTTTTGGCACATCCAACTGTTAATTTCATCAATGCATTGGCAGAGAGAGTCAATGGGGCTGTAGTCATTTGGTGATAAGGCTAGGTAAATCTGGGTATCATCTGCATAGCTGTGATATGCTATTTGGTTCTCTCTCATTATTTGACTTAGTGGGAGCATATACAGGCTGAACAACAGCGGCCCTAGAATTGAGCCTTGTGGGACTCCGCATGTCATGGACGTCCACTTAGACTTATGTTCTCCTATACTCACATAATAGCCTCTCCCTTCTAAGTATGACCTGAACCAATTTAGAACCATCCCAGAAAGCCCGACCCAGTTTTCCAATCTATCTAAAAGAATGTTATGATCGACAGTGTCGAACGCAGCACTGAGATCTAGTAATACCAGCACTGATATTTTGCCAGAATCAGAATTTAGGCGAATATCATTTATTATCTTTATGAGCGCTGTCTCTGTGCTATGATGTTGTCTGAAGCCAGATTGGAAATGGTCCAGGTATCCATTTGAGTTTATGTAGTGATTCAGCTGATTAAAAACAACCTTTTCGATAATCTTGCTTATGAACGGAAGATTTGAAATTGGTCTATAGTTGCTCAGTATGGTGTTGTCAAGATTTTTCTTTTTCAGAAGGGGCTTAACAGCTGCAGTTTTCAGGGAGTTTGGAAAAGTCCCAGAAAGAAGTGAGGTGTTCACCACTTCTAAAAGATCTGCTTCTAAACAGCTAAGCACACTTTTGAAAAAAGATGTGGGAAGTGTGTCAAGGGGGCAGGTTGACGATTTGAGGTGCTTTACTGTTTCTTCCAAAATGTTGCTATCGATTTCTTCAAAAGTAGACATAATGACTTCTTTTTGAAATTGCGGTCGAAACTGTCTGATCTCTGCATAACTTGAGGGTGTGCTAATTGTCTTTCTGATATTATTGATCTTCTCAGAAAAGAAGGAAGCAAACTCATCGCACTTGCTGTCAGAGAGCAGTTCACTAGGGATCTGACTAGGGGGGTTTGTTAGTCTCTCAACGGTAGCAAAAAGAGTGCGAGTGTTGTTTAAGTTGCTGTTTATAAGGTTCGAGAAGAATGTTTGTCTAGCTTTACCTAGTTCAACATTGAAAGCATGAAGGCTGTCTTTATAGATGCTATAGTGAATTTCAAGTTTTGTCTTCCGCCACATCCGCTCAGCTTTCCTGCATTGTCTTTTCATACTCTGTACTGCTGTTGACTTTCTCCACGGTGATTTTTTGCCAGTCATCTGTCTGACCTTCACAGGTGCGATGTCATCAATGACATTCTTAACTTTTGAGTTAAAGGACTCCAGGAGAAAATCAACAGAGTCTGCAGAAATGCTTGGCATTGAAGATATAGCCTTCATAAATAGCACACTCGTGTTATCGTTAATGCATCTCTTCCTGACAGAGACTGATCTAGATTCAGTGGTAGCAGAGATCAATATATCAAAGAAAATACAGAAGTGATCAGATAGTGCTACATCCTTGATAACAGTGGATGAAATGTTTAGACCCTTACTGATGAGTAAATCAAGAGTGTGTCCACGATTGTGTGTGGGCCCATGCACATGCTGAATCAGGTCAAACGTGTTCAAAACCGTTATAATTTCTTTTGTAGTTTTGCTTTCTGCATTGTCTATGTGAACATTAAAATCCCCTGCAATAGCAAAACAGTCAAACTCTGAACAAACCATTGATAGCAGTTCTGTGAACTCTTCAACAAAGGCTGGAGAGTATTTTGGGGGCCTGTAAATAATGATAAACAGAATGCGTGGAATACCTTTCAGTAAAATCCCTAGATATTCAAAAGACAAGTACTGACCAAATGACACTTGTTTGCATTCATAGACATCTTTAAATAGAGCAGCAACACCACCACCTCTTTTAACAGCTCTGCAGACATTCATGTAAGTAAAATTAGAAGGAATTGCTTCATTTAGGATTGTCGCACTGGAATTGTCTTCTAACCATGTTTCATTTAAAAACATAAAATCCAGGTTGTTTGTGGTTATAAAATCATTGATCAGAAGTGATTTATTTTTTAGTGAGCGAACATTTAAAAATGCTAGCTTGATCGCATCACTTTTTGTCTCTTGAGCAATCTTAGTTTGATGCCTAATAAGCCTCAGATTAGATGTGTGAACTGTACGATTTGAAAGAGCCTTAGACTTTCTATCACATATTAAAACAGAAATAGGGAAAGCTACAGGCACACTGGGTTCCCGCTTGTTTTGTAAACATTCCTGATTGTTTCTGTTACCGTAGCGGGGACCCGAAACATATCACTGAGAGCTGTTATCAGTTGTTTTTGGTTCACTCACAGCAGATGCAGGAGGGTTTGAGCCCTGGCGTTGTGGCAGCGGCCGGAGAGCTCTCACAGGAGGAGGAGGGTGAGCTGGGCCCACAGGCTTTGGTGGTTGTGGCGCCTGCCGTTTTTTAGTTGATAACTGGGGACTTGCAGCAAAAGAGTGGGAGAGTCTGGTTCCAGCATATACCAGTTCCTCCATTTTCTGTGAGAAGCTTAGAAGTGGAGATGCTGGAGAGAGGGATAATGTGTCTGGTGAATGGAGCTCTGGCTCTGGAGTTTCCGGTGGCTGGAATATGTTGTTTTCCTGGCTTCCCTGACTGTTTACCAGAAAGTCGTCCTTCGGTGCTGAGTCTTGGAGCTGTTGTAATACGTCACAGTCTGTCTGTGATAAGCTCTGTGAGCAGGGCTCAGCCAGGAAAGTGTCCATAAGCAGTGCTTGTTGTGGCTGCGTGGCGTTGTCAGTGTCCTTGTTGGTTGTGTTGGCCACATGATGACTCTGAAGCTGATAAGATGTCCTGTCGTCACTTTGTCCAAGTGTGTGTGTGCCATTCATGTTGGGTAGACTCACACATTCTACTGAAGGATGCCGGAGTGAAAAGTAGATATTGTCCTTAAGCACTCTCGCACCAAGTTTGTTTGGGTGAAGGCCGTCCAGTTTGAACAGTTGTCTATGGCCCCAGAAAAGATTGAAGTTGTCAATGAAGTTGATTCCTTTTAGACTGCAGGTTCTTTGTAGCCAGGTATTCAGTCCAAGCAACCGTGAAAACATGTTAGTTCCCCTTGCTGGGAGTGGTCCACTGATGAACGACTGAATTTCAAGTCTTCGAAGTGTTTCAATGAGTTCACCAAAATCCTTCTTTAGGAGTTCTGACTGCTCTTTCCGAATATCGTTCTTTCCCACATGGATGATGATTCGATTTGCAGTCTTGTGCTTCATTAGAATGTTCTGAAGTTCCTTGTTCACATCAGAGACGGTTGCTTGAGGACAACAGCATGTAGTTGTAGTTCTGCTACTGATATTTCTGATAATGGAGTCCCCCACTATCAGAGTCCTGGGCTCGGCTGCGCTCTGAGCTGAGTGCTGCTGTCTGCTCGACCTTGCGCGCCTGTTTATAGCAATGTTAGGAGTTGGCTGACATGATACATGTTCAGTCACATTTGGGGATTCCTCACCCACATTCATTAATGCATCAAATCTGTTTTCGAGCTGTATAGGGGGTGGTAAAACAACAGTTTTTGCAAGCCTTGTCGTAGCCATATCTGGGGTAGAGGCTGATACCGCAGCAATACGAGATACTCTTGACAGTCTGATGTCTCGAGTGCCTTTGGGTCTCGCTCCCTGTTTTTGCCATCGATTTGTGTGTCGATCAGTTTTTGCTTGTTCCTCTACATTTCTAAACTGTCGATATTGACTAGATTCACAGGACTCACCGGCTGTATGCTGAGGGGGTCCGTGATGATGATCTTCTGTGTGTTCCGCCTGTTTTGGAAGTCCAGCAAGTAACTTTGTTTCTAAAACCACAATCCTTTGTAAAAGTCTGTGGCAGTTTGTGCAGCAAGTAGATTCCAGAAGAGGCATTTTTCTTGTCTGTTGAAAGTAGGCAGCTGTGTTTTCCCGTCTCCGGAATGTAAACTGCTGGCAGTGGGAGGCAAAAAGTCTCCTTTTTTCGTGATGTTTGTATCAAAAATGTTGTCTGAGCACTGTGCTGATCTGCTGAAGTTAAATATTAGGAAAATCTGAGAAAAGTTCAAAAGCAGGGAGCAAAGCGCGGAGCAGTAAGCAAAAGCGTCCGAACAGTAGCAAAGCCGGAAGTTTTAAATGCTGCCTGTGAACTAAACAAAGAATGAATGAACAAAGTCAATATATCTAAATATTTACAACAAACACCCTGTCAGCATGAAACCAAGAAATGATACCTGCACTTTCCCAGCCTCTCAAATGTTTGTATTGTAGGAATGCGGAACAAAGCACCCAAACAGAAGTGTTCACATTTCTGTTAATCAAAAAGAATCCTCCTCCCAGCCATAAAATTTTAACATGACCATCACATGATAATCACCAGACGCTAATTGTATGGACCGCTTTTGTCGAGATCTGCATCTTACGCATCCAGAGAGAAGAAAACGCTCTCTGTCTCAAAGCACCTAAGAAACAAACCTCCAGTCTTCTGAAATAAAGCTGGCATGGCACATGATGCGTCCAGCGTGACTCACATGGTTTTTCGGACTTCCTGTCCCCCTCTCCCCCTGACATTCCAAAACACCCCGTCTCTCAATAGAGATACGTACACTGCAGAGACAATCTTTAAGAAACAATCAGCTTATAAACAGTATCATATGTTTTCATTTCTATGCTCGATGTGTTTTATGTGATCGTTGGAGTTTAATCTATGCATTTATATGCCTTTAGCAGTGACAAATGTTTTAGCATGCAAGCAATTTACCATGGGGTAATATGCGATGAAATATCATGATGGATGCAGTTTGTCTGGATGAATGAGAAAATGATTGTGTATACTTTGTTATACTTTCTTTTTTATACTTTAAATAGTTTATTGAAGTTAATAACAAAAATTGCAGAGAAATCCATATCCTAATAAGTTACGTACCAGAAGGAATTACAGGACGAAAAGGGGGTGGCGTGACCCGCCCCTTCAGCAATGCCATTGGATCCCAGCATCGTGGGACGTGCCCTAGCGGCCCGTTTAAAACTTCATGTTCCTAACAGAACTAGGCGAACTCAGCAAGAACTCAGCGAACTCAGAGCTCCCAGCTCTCGCCTCGCGCCTTTCGCCTCTTGTGGTTTGAGTGCTTTTCCATCTGCGCTCGACCGCTCGACCAAGCACGCGACGGTGCCATCAAAACTCTACAGAACTGAAGTTTCGTGACTGCCGAACTTTTCCAAGTCTCGCAACGCCGACTCAAAAGAACTTCCAGCGCATCAACCTGCGTAACCAGGCAACCGAAAGATCGGCTCCAGAAAACCACTCCTCCACGTCGAGGGATTTCCCAAACTACGTCATCGACCAGCAACCAACCAGAACTTTCGCTCAGACGAGCCCCCGGAACCCCCGTTCCCGGCACAAACGCAAGTAACAAGATCTCTGTTTACTTCGCTGAAACTGGTGCAAAATACTCCCTAAGTAGTTAAAAGCTAAGTCTCTGCTTTTGTGATTTTCTAAGGTTGCGATCTAAGAACTAGTTAAGATACTAGAACATTTGGGGTTCTCCTCAACTCAGTAATTTCTCATCCCCGGAACTGTATGAGTGTGAATGTGTGTGTGTGTGTGTGTGTGTGTGTGTGTGTGTGTGTTTATTTGTGTTTAGTAGATTAGCGTTGTGTCTTAGAGTAGTTCAATAAATCATTGTTTCATTAAAAGAAGTGTCTTGACTTTATGTTCACAAAGTTCTATCTGTGTTTAGATCAAGCTACCTCAGCTTTAAAATTTCCTAACGTAATATTTTGGTTTATTTGTGATCTTGGCCAGGAACATAATATAAACCTTTTGAGTTAATACATTATGCTGAATTGACCACTTTGCTGGACGAATGGTTAAGAAGTGTAATCTATTAATTCTGAATCAATTTAATCAAGCTTCGAATCTTTCGATTCGATTCCTTATTTGAATCATTATAAATTTGAGCTAATTAATTCCTTACAGTATCCTCCATGTCACCAGTTCAAGGGTTAAAGTGGAGGTGAAAAGTAATTTTGAGTTTATATTTTTATATTTTATATTTTATATTCTCATTTTTTTCCTCGCAATTCCAAGATTATATCTCTCAATTCTGATAAGAAAAAGCAACTTGTCATTATCTCTTTTCCCCTCGACTCAGAATCATGAGTTTATATCCCACACTTCTGGATTTATTTTCCCTTACGAATTGACAGACCCGCAATTGTTGAGTTAAATCGAGTTATAAAGACCAGATTATAAACTTGCATTTGTGAAAAGAAAATAGTCAAAACTTTATGTTTTAAAAGAAGGGTAATCATAGCACGTTTCATCCCTATAGTCTGTCCATTTAAACATCTGTGTTTAGCTTCAAATGGCGTCTTTGACGACAGTATTCTATAAAAATGATTTGCATTCTGATTCTGGCACAATGCTTACTCAGCTGCAAGTGATGTAGCTGTGACGTAGACTCCAAATTGATCTATAGACTTTAATCAAGTTAGACGCTATATTGAATGGCACACACTGTATAAAGGTTCCAGAATAATTTTCACAACTCAACTTTCAAAACTGGTTTAAGAATTTTTTGTCTACTGAAGTGTTTTCAGAAAAACTTCTAGTCAGCTGAACAATTGGAAAGGATGTTGTTAAACAACCGTATAATCAACTGAATGCACTGTACTTTTATCCCTTTAGAAACTTGTTTTCATTCGCTTAAAAATGAAATATAGCACTACCCTGACCAAAGTCTAAGTCGTTTTACTCTGATATAAGTCACAATAGAAACGAAAAGTTGTAGAAATTTCTGTTTCATGCCAACTTTAAATATGTACTTATCACTGACAGACATGCAATTCATCATCTAAGCATGACAGATCAACGGAAAATACCTGTAATATTCACACCAAATGCAATTGAATAATCCATCCAAAAGGAACAAATGCCTGACAGGTGCTGTATATTGAATGAAACGTCCCGTACTCAGACTTCAGGAACTGTGTGTTCAAGATAAACTAGTGACAAAACTAGAATTTAGAGCTGGGTACTGTCATATCACTTTCTCGCAGCCTTTCTTGTATGACATGAGCTAATTCTGGCTTAGCTTGAATGAACGACTGGCTTTTTATCTCTGCCCCTTAGTCAGCTGCTATTTAACACTGCTGATTCCATTGTGTATACATGCTTTTCAGCAGGCTAAAAAACTGAGCTGTATTCATTTTTTCTTTTTTTTCTTTTTTTTTTTTTTTTCTAGTGACTTTAGGGATGGAAAGGCACACCAGGACTTTTAATACACCTAGTATTTAAATAATCCTTGCTTCTCTCAGTCCTTTTGATGCCTTTGTTCACTTTGAGAAAGTTATCATTATGCAGGCCACACTGTTGGTGGAGAGTGAAATGTAGAATCACTCTGCCTACCTTTTCTTCTGCATCCTTTCCCAGCAAAGAACATCTACATATCCCTTTCTTCCTCTTATCTCTGACTGCAGTCGCTGAAGCGAATTCCCTGCGCCACCATGCACCCAAAGCTCTGCAAACTCAAAAAGAATCAGCCACGCTTATCTGTGACTGCTACGGAGGGAACTATAACGACAGTCGGTTATCCCCAGAGAAGGGCTTAATAATTCAATGGTGCATGCATGTAGGTGAAGTCATTTCACATTACCACCACTGGTTTATGCCTTGGCTTTTTGGAAAGTTTCAGTAAATGTTGCAGTTTCAGTAAAATATACATAATAAATTATATTTAACTGCAGAACTGAACACAAAAAAATATAATTGGTACTTATTTGATTGTTTGGTAATGATTAATTAGTAATTAGAACCATCGTTGGTCCCACTTTATATTGGGTGTACTTACATTTAAATTAATAATTTGATACAATGCACTTATTGTGTACATACATGTTTTTACATTGTATTTAGAGCCTATGTTGCAAAAATACCTGCATGTAATTACATCTGTAAGTAACTACATTGAAAGATGATAACATTGAATAATGACAACCCTAACCTTACCCGTATCCCACCCCAGTAGCAGCAAAAGTGTTTTTCAATACAATATGAACACAATAAGTTTTTTTTTTTTTTTTTTTTATTGAAGTACATAGAAGTTAAAGCCACCTAATATAAAGTGAAACCTAATAAGTCAATGAATTAGGTATAATGAACTAACAATGAACTAAATTTTAGGTCCTTTATAAAATTTGTGTAAATTGTGTGTTTAATTGTGTAAAAAAGTAAAAAAAAAAAAAAAAAACAGTAATACTTTAAAGGTGCACTAAGCAATATTTGAAAAACGCTTTTGACCACAGTGTCAGACCAAGTCCCAAAACACACTTGCAACCAATCAGCAGTAAGGGGCATGTCTAGTAATGATAGGAAGAAGAGAGTGCTCAAAGAATGCACAGGATAAATATTAGCAGATCGTCTATGTATAACCATACATTTTCCAACCCAGTCTCACGGCAGTTCGTGATGTAATCACGTAATTTAATTTAATTATTCGTGGCAGGGACACGCTTATTTTCGTTATTTTCGCAAGTCCAGCACGTTTTTTAAACTAATGCATTTCAACCCAGTCTCACGGCAGTTCGTGATTTAGTCACGTAATTTAATTGAATTATTCGTGGCAGGGACACGTTTATTTCGTTATTTTCGTAAGTCCAGCCCGACTGGCAGAAAGAATCATGCAGTTGCACGAAAGATGCATCCAATTGAAATGCATTAGTTTAAAAAACGTGCTGGGCTTACGAAAATAACAAAATAAACGTGTCCCTGCCACGAATGAATAGATTAAATTAAATTACGTGACTAAATCACGAACTGCCGTGAGACTGGGTTGACATTTTCTGACAGACTTTTGTTTCACAAAAGGTTCTTTGTGGCACATAGGGTTCTTCAGATTATAAAAAGGTAAGCAAGAAACGGTTATTTAAAGAACCTTTGACTGAATGGTTCTTTGTGGAACCAAAAATGATTCTTCTATAGCATCGCTTGAAGAACCTTTTGAAGCACCTTTATTTTTTAAGAGTGTATATGGACTAAAAAGCTTGTGTTCATCTGAAGAAAGAAAGAAATAAACATCTGGGATGACAGAGGTTCAGTTAATGATGAGAGAATTTTTATTTTTGGGTGAACTATCCCTTTAAAGAGCAAGATGTGATGCAGAGGCAAAAAACACATTCCAGAGAGAACACAAGAATGTGTTGAATTAATGAGAAGAGTCATAGAATTAAAACATAAAACATTAACATTTTGAAAGGCCACTTTTTTATGCTGTCTATTCAACGACACTGTATAAAAGGGTAATTATTTGGGGCAGTTTTTTTCTCAGCACATATTGATAAATAATTATTTGCAACTAATTAGATTAATTATCTTCCATTTACCATATTTAATGTACAAAGATAAGATAAAAATGAAATGTTAAGATGAATAAAATTGTATGGAGTAAAAAGTACAGTTTTTTTTTCTTTAGAAATGTAACCAAGTAAAAGTAGTCAGTTTAAGCGAAAGAAGGTTCTTCAGATTATAAAACAGTACGAAAGAGGTGGTTCTTTAAAGAATCTTTGACTGAATGGTTCTTTGTGGAACCAAACCTTGTGGCACCTTTATTTTTAAGAGTGTGCTGCTCAGAAAATCAAAACACTTGATAACTGAGACTCTAGGTTTTATGGGGGGGGGGGGGGGGGTAATAAGTGAATGTATTTTTATCATTGTAGGGAGGTTATGTCCACACACTGCTAAGACATTTATATACAAACATTTATATAAAAATGAATTTTACATTCGATGTCCCCTTCAATACTGAAGTTCTCAGAATGTAATTTTCTTTACATTCGATAAGCGAAGTGCAAAATGGCAGTTGTACAAAAGAAGAGACAATGAGTCTGCAAAGTGATGCAAGAGACATGAAAGTACAGTGTTGCCACAGATGACATTCAATATTAGGAAATATAAAACTGTCGAATGCAATGACTGACCAGTCAGAATCAATCTCCCAGAATAATGAATGTTAACAAGCTGAACCTTATTTTTTTTGCCTATTTACATTATAAATAATATTTTGCAGTGTAAAACATAAACATACACATATTATTGGGATCTATTTCAATTAACTGACTCATTAGATGTTTATGTAAATGGGTTTGTGTTACAGACTGATGTCACAACTAATAGCGCTATTATAATTCTACAACTTTTAATATATCCCATACTACCTGTGATACCTTCTGCAGGATCACTTATCCTCCTACTCTCGTCTGCCGTCTATTTTCGAGGACATATCTAACAGTGTCAAAAGCATTTTCTGTTTTTCACGGATAATGAAATTGGACCCGGTGTTACTCAGCAGTCACTTCAAACAAATCAACAACAAAACGAAAAGCATAGACATACGAAGTCAGTACAAACATGGCTGTGACTCAGCTCTCACAGAACAGCTAAAACTAAAACAGATCTGTCTCTGCAGAACGTCTACTTTTGTCACATTCTGCCACATACTGAAGCTACCATCCTCAAATAGCCAAGTTACAGAGACACATGTCAAAACATCCAACATCAACCTTGCTTCCCTTTAGTCACACTAAATATTTCATGGGGGAGTGTTTGAAATTATGAATGTAGGATACTCTAAATTTAATACTGTGGTATTTCTGTAAACAGCCCTGACATGAGAGACTTGTTGTCTTTGTTAGATGTACCCTTTCTAATCATTTATGACAGGAGGGACTTTAAAAGGGGTGGAGATGCACAAGCTAAAAGTCACACACGGTTACGTACGGTCTCACCCATGCACACAGGTGCATTTTCCAGCTCTTGGACCCCATCCACCAGGGCTGTGACTAATCAGAGGGAGTAATGTGTAAACATTTATACAAACATGTCAGTCACATCTTCGCGTTCTCAGCTTCAATCAGCGGTTTATTTGTCTTCGTTTGGAATGAGATGCACAGTGAAAGGAGGATGAGTGCTTGTCATCTCTCACCGAGACAACCTTGAGGAGAGGAGGAACACGTTTTCATTTTCACCATCTCGTCTGATTGAAAGTTTAAAATAGCTTTTCATTTATCACCGAATCGTTTGGCATAAAAAAGGTGATAATTTATTGACACAGATTTGAGTTTCAGATCCACATGCATCTGTGCAAATGATTAAAAAACAAATTAGTAAATAGATAGAGTGAAAAACTGATTAGTTAAATGACATGCTTTAGATGCATGATACATCTATCTATCTATCTATCTATCTATCTATCTATCTATCTATCTATCTATCTATCTATCTATCTATCTATCTATCAATCTATCATCTATCTATCTATCTATCTATCTATCTATCTATCTATCTATCTATCTATCTATCCATCTATCTAACGAGCATGTCTTAAAATGCTTAAGTTAAAATACTGTGTAAAATAATAAAATTATGTGTGCACTTATACTTGAACTTCGCCCTTGTTGGGAGATGTATAGGCACCTTTTTGTGTTTTCAATGCAGCTAACTTGCTTCACTCATTAAACTATGTGAGTTACTGCAAAAAAAAAAAAAAAAAAAAAAAGGTAATTGTGACGCAATTTTATAGGTTTAATGCTTTATTATAGTTTGGGAAAGTACGTTTATTGTTTCTAGAAAAAATGGAGACTGGAAATGAAAAGCATTGTTCCAGTCGGGTGAAGCGTCCGCATTCAGGAACAGCATGGATAACACTGTGTTGTATTTTTTAAACATTAAATGTATTTACGTATTAAAAGTAAATGTACAAGTACATGAATGTACAAGGAAATGGAAAAGGAGCAAATAAATATAAAAAAAATTGAGCAGCAACATTGTGTTCAGTTTATACTCTTTCTTCCATTTTGTATCTTTGGGTAAGCATAAGAGGCACTTCATCCGGTACTTGGTCTCTTTCATTCCAACATAAGAAAACATTTTTGAAATCTGCATCTGAAGTGGCATTTAGATGTATTTACACAGCTCAGATAAGACACTGATGCATTTAACCTGCAGTTACAAATGCATACATAATGCTTAGTTTTATATAATAATATGTTAAAAACTGATATTTGAAATTGATTAAAACATGAAAAAAAAAAATAATAATAAATGTAAAATTGAAACCGCCAGGTGTCAGCAAGTGACTGTTACCGAGTGAGTCACTGAAATTCAACTGATTCATTTAAATTGCTGATTCATTCAGGAATTACGCATTTGGCTATGTTAATGAGTGAATCACTAAATCATTAATTTAACAGATTAATTTAAAAGCTGATTAATTCAATAAGAAAACACTGTCGTGCTGTGCTGTGATCTTTGTTTGGAACTAATTTGGTTGGCAAAATTTTTGCAGCCTACAATTTAAAACAGCTTGATTTGTTTATGATTCTTAATGCTTTTCAATAGCCTAAATCATATGTATGCGTGCACTCCGTGTGTATTTTTGTGATATACTTGATAATGTTGCATTTGATCACATAATCGCAGACAATATATTGTACAGATCTGGCCATTTAAAATGCGCGCGGGAAGGAAAGTGGTCTCGCATGACACCGGTGTATTCTGAGGGATCACAGAAAATACATTGACACAGGAAAGACATGATCAGTAGGGGGCAGTCATGTAATGCACTGAACTGAAGCGGCAGCAAACATCGCTGTAAGCTAAAAGACTCGTTTGTACGGTGACCTGGAGGGGACACCTTCGGTTCACTTATATATAGGTTTATTGGGTTTTTCTCTGTGCACAAGCTCTGCGCGTGATGTGCGTGAGGTTCTGATGTTTATGCTGCTTCTTGCTTGTGTACAATTAATCCCTGAAAACGAATTTAGCTGTTTTTAATTTGTCGCAGCCACATATCAATTTAAATTTAATTGTAATTTAACATAATTTTGTTGGTTAATAAATAACTTAATGACGTCAGTTGTCGATTGGGAAAAATAAAATAACATTTCTTTTTCCAATGCAGTCTAATAAATGTTCATCAGAAAAAAAGAAAAAAAGAAAATAACAATACAACTTCACCTGCTTATGAATATCTTTTTGCTATTCGTTTGTACCATAATTTCAGGAAAGAGGAATCATTGAACTATTGTTAACAAAGGTATTTGTTACCAACGCCCCCTAGAGCTGGCCATGGTGTTTGGCTTCAGAATGTTGTTCCTTGCGCCACCTGGTGGATATTATATGAAGCGCAACAATGTTTTAAAAAAATCGGAAAAAGCACCTGCGGGGGATCCGTGATCACGTGTGCCGAATTGCAGGCTGCCAGGTGAAAATAGATGCATTTTTAATGGCCAGATCAGTATGTCGCATACTCCAGCCTCAATTTTCAAAATTAAAATCATCTGCAGTTGTGCGAGCACCTGATTTTTTTAGGGGCAGTCATGGATTAATAGTTAGAGAGTTGGACTTGTAACCCGAAGGTTGCAGGTTTGAGTCACAGGTCCGGCAGGGATTGTAGGTGGGGGGAGTGAATAACCACGTTTGAGGTGAGATCCTTGAGCAAGGCACCAAACCCCCAAATGCTCCCCGGGCACCACTGAAATGTTACTGTTCATTCTATCTAAAGCTCTATTTTATTTCCCATTTGATCTAGCATTCTGTCAATTATCTAGCTTTCATTCTTGAAAGTCTTCAACTCTTCAAGTTGTATGAAGAGTCAATCAACATTCAAGTTTTCTTAACTTTGTTTTTAATTAAAAAATTGTCATGTTATTATTATTATCATTATTATTATTATTATTTTACTTTTTATTCTAATTCCTTACATTCAAATTCAAATTCTACATCCTGCTTGCCATCTCAGTTCATATTCTCAGTTCAGTTATGAACCCCGCACAACCCTGTTTATAAGTCCTCTTTTCAAGCCTCATTCATTTGTCACAGTGGATATTTTAAACATTCAAAACTAGGGTACGCTATAGATAATGTCATGCACCTGGTGTAAAGGCTACATACATTCATTAGGAGGAGTTATGTACTGAGGGGTTTTGCAGCACTCAGACTCACTGAGATTCCAGTCTTGATCTCCCATGTGTTTCGGCCTGTGGGCAGTCTGGCCAGGCCGACCTGGCCACCATAGTCCAGCGATCACTCACTTGTGCCATGGCTCGGAGGCCCCTGTGGCGATTCTTTGGTGAGTCAGCAAGGTAAGGTGCTTATTTGAGCTTTGACACTGCTCGACCAGAAAAAGCCACCCCTAGCTAAAATGATATATAATTTTAGTCAACAAAAACTAAAAACTTTTTATTATTATTGAAGCTGGCAAGAAAGTGCATTATACCCACTAAACATTGGACGTCGGATAGACGTGCAGATCATGTCTATATTGGGTCCGTCGGTCCATGACCAATTCTGGATATCTATTCGACGTCCAAACTAGGTCCACTATTCGGACGTCCAACCATGACCCAACTTGGACGTCACTTTGACGTTCAACATTTGACCTAATCTGGCTTATTTTTTTGGACGTCATTTGGACGTCTATGACAGTTGTGATATACACATTGGACGTCGGATAGACGTGCAGATCATGTCCATATTGGGTCCGTCGGTCGGACCAATTCTGGACATCTATTCAACGTCCAAACTAGGTCCACTATTTGGACGTCTATCCATGACCCAATTTAGACGTCATTTTGACGTTCAACATTTGATCTGGGTTTTTTTGGACGTCATTTGGACGTCTATGGCAGTTGCAGTAAATGTGTTTTACAAAATAGAACCTATTAACATGATTATACATACGAATACAGATTATTTATAAACAAACAAGATTTATTATCTGTATGACTATTTATTTATTTGGTAGTCCATATGTTTTTTTATTATTATTTTTATTTTTTTTACATTTTCCTGTTTTCCTTTAACAGTTTTTATTTTATTTAAAGTAGCCTATAATCAAGTTATTATTTTTTTATGTTATATATAACGGAGGCCATCTAGTAAGTTATGAATAGGTAAACCGCACTCCCTGTTCACAAGAGATGCAATAGCCTCATGGAGAGGGCGTCCGCCTCCTGTCCCGGAGACCCGGGTTCGAGACCTGCGCGGAGCAAGTGCGGAAGGACCTGTGTGTGAGGGGTTACATATACAGTGTGTATATATATAAATGTATTTATTTTATATAAAAAAAAAAATCACTTTTGGAGTAGCCCTTATAAGGAGGTCCCACCAACGTCAACATTAGACGTGCGGTAGACGTCGAAAAAAGACGTCGCCTGGCGTCACAGAACAACCCCATCAATGGACGGAAATTGGACGTCCAAAAATGACATGGAAAAGACGTCACTACGACGTCACATTGCGCAGTGGGTATTTACCAACATATATGAAATTATTTAAAACAATCATATTCTATCTGGATCTTTTCTATCTTGCAGTGTTGTTTATTTATTTCCAAATATTATGTTTTAGTTAATATTGTTTAATCATAGACCAACCAACCAATCAATCAATACTTGGTTAACTTACATTTTTTGTCAGTAATTTTGTTAATGAACCCACCTTGTACACCTTTAAGCAGTATCTGTCCCCTCACAACTTCTTAATGAAAACATCTCATCTAATAGTTTCCACTTACTTTCTACCGACCACCACTGAGAGTCTTATCCATTCTCACAATGGCATATGCTCCGTAACTACAGCTCCTTAAAATGCTGTAACACTCTCTCCCATAACTCACTCCATGGGAAGCTGTCGACTTTGGACAATGGCAGGGTTGGGTCTGGTCTATGACCTCTGGCATTGTATTTGGAGACGTGTCCCAGATGAGCTGGCTAGCGGCCCGTGGTTCCACCACGGCAGGGGCCCGGACTGAAGCAGCTTGGCAGAGGCAACAGCGGGCACAGTGACCTTGCTTAGCACTCTAATGGAGAGTCTGGCTCAAATCCACCTCTCAGTCTCAGTACAGAGGCTGTTTCCCAATCAGGGGCCATGATCCCCCTGCTTGCCTCCACTGCCCCTCTCACACATCATACTACTGACACTAATTGTCACCAGCAAGTGCAGCTGATAAAAGCTTTACTCTACAGAAGGGACGATGAGTGAGGGAACTGGCAAGGCTCTGGGAATCCAAAAAGTGTCCATGGGTGTCCAAAAAAAAATAAAAATAAAAATAAAAAATCTCTGGATATCAGACTGACACAAACAAACAAGAAAATCCTAATTACTCTCTCTCTTATAAGTTATGTATTTGCCAT
>NC_133363.1:27345272-27439892 GCF_049309525.1 Garra rufa
CCACGTGAATATAATTAAAACGGTTTTATTTATTTATCTATTTTAAAACAGCAACAATTAGAAGTTAGCTTAGGCTAATATTAGCAGCTGTGCTAACGCAGCAGCCGACTGTTCTAATTTAAAAGCACACGCTTCCATTTTAACACATGACCCCACGTACAGAGACGCAGAAGCAGCGAAACAATTAAAATAATGATCTCATTACAAAAGAAAAGATAATTTGTTGCCTTTCTTACCTGTTTGAAGGTGTATATGCATCTAGTGAACGGGGCAAACCGAGCCTCGCAGATGACGTCACTGCCGTAGAAGATGCTGCGTGCTATTTGTACGCATCTAAGTTAATGGGAAGGATTGGCGTATCATATGCACGCGAAATTGGACTTTGGCGTATGTATTACACGCAATTGGAAAGTGTAAAGTCGTGTTATTTATACGCAAATTGATGAGAACGGGTTGGGTTAACACACACTTTTACTTCTGTCCTCAAACAGAAGCTTAATAACCAATGTGATCTATCTATCTATGATCATTTCATTCTGTTCTGTGTGATTTATGCTACCAGCTTGTTTCAAAGAATACTTAATGTTAAACAAGACTCACTTTAAACTCTAAAAATGACATTTTTTAACATTTTCTTCAAGCATTTAACAATTACTTATCATAAAATGTTTACTTAGTTTGCTATGGAACACAAAAGGCATTTTCTCTGACATGCTGTGACTGACAGTAGAACTGTAAAATACACCAAAAATGCAACATAATCAGAAAAGGAATCAACTGTATTTGTTCGCTGTAATCCAAACCTTCAGAATCCATATATATGACTGTGAGGAAGTCAAGCCTTTATTCAGCAATCTTCATCCTGAGCAACTAGCATCGAAACCCGCATTGACACGTTCATTACTAGGACTGCTCCCTAATAGTCGACTAACCGTTAGTCAACAAGAAGAGGCTTGGTCAACCAAAATTTTATTAGTCTATTAGTTGCAGAAAAAAATAAAAACCACAGGAAGTGGTGGAGTCACACAGTCCGTGACGAACAGATTGTTAACAGCTGGTCTATGTGGTAATATAGTACATTGGGCAGGTCATCTAAACACTCACCTATTACTCATCGACCTCAAATATGACTTTTCATCTGAAAGATGTATTGTATGTAGTAGCAACTTTACATTGCAACTCAATCTAATGTTAACCTAGAAAAAATGTGCACTATTGAAGTGTATGTGGTCTTTTTTTGGTCATACAGATAACAGTAATACATCCTTCGAATCTGTAAAGACTTTAAGTTTATTTGTGTGCACTCAGAAAAACAAACGTTGCACTTTTGTAAAATAATTAAAGCAAACAGGATGCACTTTCTGCTGTCTCGGTCTCTGTGAACTTGAGCGCAAAACGTCGAAACTCTGTGTATACTTAAAAATATATCTACAGAGAGTGAAATGTCTATTTTTAAATGAACCAAGTCAAATAGAAAACAAATTTTCTCAGATTTTTTAATCCATATGTCGCCAGCCGATGGCCTACTGCCCAATAAAGAGCCAAACACGGGCGAACACTTCAACTTGGGGTCTTTTATTCTCGACTGTGATCACCGGGACACAACATTAAGGATAGCTTTGGCTTTTTTGGGGGTTGTTTTGTTACAAAATAGGGCAAAAATATTCAGCAATAGAAATAAAATGGGAATTAGTTTCCACCCTTCAAAGTACAAAAGTACCAAAAAAACAATCAGTGTGGCATTTAAAGACAACAAAAAATAAAAAGGGAAAAAGACAACAGTAGTGGCCTTTACACACCTGGAAATATATGGGGTTATTTTTGTGTCTTTATTATTCAAACAAGCATACTGTGTTTGAGAGTAAAACGTCTCAGGTTACGTAGGTAACCCTAGTTCCCTGAGGACAGGGAACGAGACGCTGCGTCCTGGTTCAGGACACTATGGGAACTGCCTTCAGCATGACCGGTTCTGAAACAAGCTATAGAACAACGACAGTGAACTTGAAACTGTCCGGCGCCAGCCTATGACATCATCAACAGGTGCCTGAGAGCACAACACCATCTTTTTGTCTGACGGAGGTCTGTGCAGGGCCCGAGGCATGGCCCTGAGACGCAGCATCTCGTTCCCTGTCCTCAGGGAACTAGGGTTACCTACGTAACCTGAGACGTTCCCTTCCGGAGGGAACTCTACGCTGCGTCCTGGTTCAGGACACTATGGGAACGCTTATACCAACCCCGCCATGCCGAGGGATAAGTGATCAAACTGACTGAATGAGGAGTCAAGAAGGAAAATCACCCCTGCTTCAGCGAGAGTCGCTGGGGCCCAGTGACCTGCCACGGCTAGCTCGGCTACCTGTGCACGCAACTCTCAAGCGTGGAGGCCTAGAGGAAGCCTACTACACTTAGCTCTCTAAGTGAAGGAGCTCATAAACGCCCTGACCATAAGGGGCGGAGTTTAGGGAATGGAGGTCTCAGCAGAGCGAACGTCTGCTCTAGGGACCTGACAACATTCAGTGCTAACAGGTATAGGTGGCTATACTCGACACTGGGGGTATTCAGTGAGGCTGAATAGCCTGTGCAACCAGAACTACCCGAGTGGAGCTTCTGCTCAGAGGGAATCTACAGAGTGGAGGTCTCATGACCTAACTACACTTGACACTGACGATGGTCTGTGAGGCTGAATAGCCTGTGCAACAGGCCTGTCTAAGTGGAGATTTTCTGAGGAGTGGAGGCTTTGCCGAAAAGGAAGCCTGGCAACACTCTGTGCCTTCCAGAGTGCAACTCTAAGAATGGAGGTGCCGTGGCACCTCTACATTCAAAACCTGGGGGTAGTCAGTGAGGCTGAGTAGCCTGTGCAGCAAAACTACCTACAGGGAGTTCAGAGGAGTGACTGCTCCAAAGGAAGCCAAAGAAGCACTCTGTGTCTTGCAAAGGAAAACTCTAAAAGTGGGGGTCTCGTGACCCACTTCACTTCAACACTGAGGGTAGTCAGCGAGGCTGAATAGCCTGTGCAGCAGAACTACCTGAGTGGAGTTTCTGCAAAGTGGCGGCTTTGGAAAGAAAGAAGCCTGGTACCACTCTGCACCCAGCAGAGGACGACTCTAAGGATGGAGGTCCGTGACCTATCTACACCCAACACCAGAGGTGGTCCGCGAGGCTGAATAGCCTGTGCAGTCGGACCGCCTATTCCTAGTGAATCTCTGGAGGCAACGAAGGACTCTGAGTGAGCCTGGAGATTTCTAAAAGTGGCAATGTTCTGCGAGCAGCAGAAGGACTCTAAGAGTGGAGGTCCCATGACCTACTACACTACAACACTGCAGGTGTTCATCGAAGCTGAACAGCCTAAGCGACAGTACTGCCTGAGTGGAGTCTGGAGAGTGGAGGCTTTCTAAGGAGGGAGCCTAACACACCGCTGTGCTTAGCAAAGAAGAACTCTGAGAGTGGAGGTCTCATGACCTAACTACACTCTAGTCTTGAAGGTCATCCGCGAGGCTGACTAGCCTGTGCGACAGAAATACCTTCGTTTTTGGAGCTCTTCTGGAGAGTGGAGGCCTGAAGAGGCGCCGACACTCAATCCTGCTAGCAGTGCTATCTGGATTGGAGTTGGAAAACTAAAAGGTTTTTAAGAAAAAACAACTCAGAAGATGGACACGGAGGAACCCTGCGTGGTCCATACCTTATAGGATTTCAGAAAGGAACCTGCCTTTACGGGAGGAACCTTACCATAAGTATGGATTTTAGTGAAGTGCCTGAATAGTGCACTTACCACTCACGTGGATTTCAGAGAATGCTCAAAGACTTGCGTGAGCAAACACCACAAATGTGGTTTTGAGTAGGTGCCCTGAGCATAGCGAGGATCACCAGATTTGCAGTCTCTAGGCGATAGCAGAGCCTGAAAGCGGAGCTTCTGGAGAGGGGAGGCTTCATCAGAAAGACTCTCTAAGCGAGAGGAGGCCTACGACGCTCTCCCTAGGGAAACTCTTCAGAGTGGAGACCTCCGGTAAAACGCTCTAGGCGAGGGGAGGCCTGACTACACTCGACGCTCAAGAAAAGGCAGATACTCACAGTAGAGCCAATAATGAAAAATTCTCATTTATCATCTAGCTCTGTGTAGTGGAGGCTCCGAGACTACATCTCTAAGGAGAGAAGCCTACAACACTAGTTTTTGGTGAGTGGAAGACTGCACTCCCCCAAAAAATAGTCAGCGAGGCACTCATGGGCCTGCTAGCTGCTATAACTGTGAGAGTGAAGGTCTCAGTACTGTTGGCTGTGACAGAGGGGAGACCTATTACACTGTGCTTATCAAAGGAGTTGGAAAACTTAAGGGTTTTGGAACCAACTCGAAAAATGGGCACGGAGGATTATCCTGCGTGGTCCAACCCGTGAGGGATTTGAAGAAGGAACCTGCCTTTACGGGAGGAACCTTACCATAAGTATGGATTTTAGTGAAGTGCCTGAGTAGTGCACTTACCACTCACGTGGATTTCAGAGAGTGCTCAAAGACTTGCGTGAGCAAACACCACTAACGTGGATTTAAGAAGGTGCTCTAAGCGTTTCGCGAGAAAGACACCTGTATTATTCCCGGGTGATAGCAGAACCCGGAAGCGGAGCTTTCAGTGAGGGAGGCTTTAATGGTTACAAGCTCTCTCGAACGTAACAAGCCTGACGACGCTCGACTGAGGAAGCTCTATCGAGTGGAGGCCTTGGTATACACGCCCTCTCAAGGAAGGGAGGCCTTACTACACTCAACGCTTATAGTGACAGGTCCCCGAAAAAGGGTTCACAAGCTGCCTTAACCTTGTGTTTTTCGGCCTGCATTTCTGGGAAGTGGAGGCTTAACAGAAATTCCTCACATAGAGGGAGCCTAGCAACACTCGACCCAGTAAAAAAGCTCTCATGAATGGAGGTCTAAGAATGACCTGGCTACATTCAGCGCTAAGAAGTATTTATCTTTATATGTCTCTCATATAGAGGATTTCACAGAGAGGAGGCCTTCTAGGCCTGCTACACTCAGATCTGGCAGATTGGGTTTTAGTCATAATACCAGACACTAATTTAGCGAGGCCCAGAAAGGGGCCTATCAGCTAAATATATAAGATTTCTACTTCAAAGCGGGGCTTTTTAAAGAGAGCGGAGGCTTCAGTAAAACATCTCTCTCTCAGAGAGGGAGCCTTGACGACGCTCTATTCACCCTACTACACAAACTCCTAGGAGTGGAGGTCTCACATATGTGTATATGAAAATACACAGGGAAGGTACCTGACTACACTCATGCAAAAAGAGTATTACTCTTAGCAGGGTTTGAGTGAGCGGAGGCTTCAGCAGAGCGATTTTTCGCTTGAAGCAGCTTGACAACGCTCAAGAGGGGTTTTTTTTTTTTACTACATATTCTCATATGTATATGTATGTTGGATCATGTCTATACCAAGCTCACTCTAGCGGAGGTTTCAAACCTGACAACGCTTAACCCAAGAGGGGATTTCTACGAGTGGAGGTCTCTACACACTGTTTTCTTTTATAAAACGAGGGGAGACCTGGCTACACTCGGCACTTGGTGGCAGTAGAACTCAAGAGGAGCTCGAAAACTGCAATAGCAATCACCCAAGCGGAGCTGGTAGACAAAAGAAACCATACACATACACACTTGAATATTTTATTAAAGTGTCTTTACTGTTCACATACCGGGCCAACAGATTGAGTATCAATCTCATCATCGGCCCAGCCCCAGAGTCTTTGGCGAGGGGGAAAAAGGAGGGGCAGGTAGCCGAACGGACATGAGGGGAACCGGAGAGGAGACTCTAGGTGCCTGATCCAGGCCTGCCGCCACGCCGGCGCTGGATCGTCTCCCTTAGATCCCCTCTCCTATGCCACGCATCACGCCTCCTCTGGGACCGACTCCTCCCGGGGGGAGGGCCCCGAGTGGCCACACTGGCGACCTGGCCTCGTCTCTGGCCACCCCTGGACCAGGACGGGCCCGGTTTTCCCCGCCGTTCAGGTGGGGGCATGGACGTGGACCGGCGAGGAATACATGATTTAAACGCCGCCGAGCGCGCCTTCGCCTCTCTGAATTTCACGACCACCGCCTCGACGGACGTGCCGAACAATTCAGAGGGCGAAACCGGGGCATCGAGGAGAAATCGCTTTTCTTTCTCCTCGATGTCCGCCAGGTTCACCCACAGATGTCTATGGTGCAGCGCAGCTCAGCCACCTCCTCCGGGGAAAGCCCCAGACCACGGTCCAAATCTCTCAGCAGGTCGGCCTGGTACGCCTGCAACACCGCTACAGTGTGCAGAGCAGCACCGGCCTGACCCGCTGCCGCATATGCCCTGCCATTCAGCCGTGATGTTTCGCTGAGCGGCTTAGATGGCAGGGTCGGAGCCTTCAGCGTCGATGTCCCTCCCCTGAGAGATAGTTCGCGAACGTCTGCTCAATGGGGGGCATCGACACATATCCGCGCTCCCGCATTCCCTCGACATCAGCATGATTCACAAGCCGCTCGTCTAGTCTGCCTAGGGCGGCCTTTTCCCCGGCGGGCTTCCACAGAAGGGGTAGCCGCGCGGTCCATAACAGACATCAACTGTCATTCATATGCGGGGCAGGGAGGCTGCATGAGCTCAAAGAGCTCATCTTGATCCATTTCAACCTCCTGCTCGCCCTGGCTTGAAGCCAAAAGAGCACTCGCTGCAGGACCGGAAGATGTGAGAGACAGCACATCTTCCGCTACCAGCGCGTTCTCGTCTCCGGCTGACGTGCGCGAGAGATTAAACCCTCTCTCAAACTCGTCAGCCAGCTCCACCTGTGATCCCCGCGATCTCAGCCACCGGGCAGCCTCAGCCGCCGCGGGACCCGAGCCGCGTGGGGCGGATGGATGTCCCAATTCCCTCGAGAAAAGAGACAAACGAGAACGGAGTTTCTTCAAGTGAAACTCTCACAATGAACGCGCTCCGCTCTTACACCTAAACACACCAAACAGAGGTCGTGTGCGTCATCAGGTGTCAGATTTCTCTGACACGGATCCGCACACTTCCTAAACAGTTTCTCTCTAGGCATCGCTGTACTCACTCGTTTAGAACAGAGGACTCTGAAGACAAAAAGATGGTGTTGTGCTCTCAGGCACCTGCTTTTATACCTGCAGGCGCCTGTTGATGATGTCATAGGCTGGCGCCGGACAGTGTCAAGTTCACTGTCGTTGTTCTATAGCTTGTTTCAGAACCGGTCATGCTGAAGGCAGTTCCCATAGTGTCCTGAACCAGGACGCAGCGTAGAGTTCCCTCCGGAAGGGAACTAATTATTTTGTAATAAAAAAAAAGACTTTTTGCAAAAAAAGTCTTCTTAAATCTCAAAAATAAAGAAATTGATAACAAAATGATTTGCAGTGCGTGTAAATTTTTTTACAATCTTTATTTTTCTTTGTGCACTTCAAACGCTTTTCATCGCGAAACCACAAAAGTTGCTCTCTTTTCTGCTGTCTTTTTTTGCGGGTCTAAATTTTTTGTTTGCGAGTTGAAAAGTTTTGCTTGCGAGTAAAGATGAATCTCAGTGGGCGGTCTCTACCTACCAGGATGAAAGGCATTTTTCTATTGGTCACTCTCGATTGAAGTGACCACGCCCACTATGTTTCCCCGCTGCTGCCGCAGTCAGTCTGACTGAGGAGCGAGTGAGTGAGGTTCTATCAGCCATGGCGAACAAAAGGGTGTTTACTGAGGAAGATAACTAATTTAACGTCTTAAACTGAGTGACAAGTGAATTTATGTAGTCTCTCTTCTCATGCTCACCCATTTAAATACGTAACATTAGCTAAGCTCGTCTGTAGTTCGGTGATACCGTTGAATAGGTTTAATTAGCCAGTGTAGCTAACGTTAGCTGCCAGAGCCCCCAATAGTAAAGCGTCAGGCCATTATTTTAATATTTTTAGATTAGTTTAGATTAGCGAGCAAGGTCCTGGCAAATCGCTAGGTTGGGTCCTCACAGATGAAAAAAGAAAAGGGTGTTTTGGAGCGTCTGATGCCCATATGTACATAAACACCACTGATCCTGACAAACTTATTCAAAACACGTGAGCATTCATTATAAAACACTCGCTGTATATAACTACGTGAATATACTGAACTGTGTTCAAGCAGAAATATGATGTATTGTGAGTAGTGCATATACAGTGCGTTTGCGCATCAGTAATAACGGACACTTGTACGGCGTGCGTTACTTCATGTTACGACTCAGAGGCAGTATTAACATCATTACAGACGAGCTTAGCTAATGTTACGTATTTAAATGGGTGAGCATGAGAAGAGAGACTACATAAATTCACTTGTCACTAAGACGTTAAATTAGTTATCTTCCTCAGTACCCTTTTGTTCGCCATGGCTGATAGAACCTCACTCACTCGTTTCTCAGTCAGACTGACTGCGGCAGCAGCGGGGAAACGTAGTGGGCGTGGTCACTTCAATCGAGAGTGACCAATAGAAAAAGGCCTTTCATCCTGGTAGGTAGAGACCGCCCACTGAGATTCATCTTTACTCGCAAGCAAAACTTTTCAACTTGCAAACAAATAATTTAGACCCGCAAAAAAAGACAGCAGAAAAGAGAGCAACATTTGTGGTTTCGCGATGAAAAGCGTTTGAAGTGCACAAAGAAAAATAAAGATTGTAAAAAAAATTACACGCACTGCAAATAATTTTGTTATCAATTTCTTTATTTTTGAGATTTTAGACTTTTTTTTTGCAAACTTTTATATTTTAATTACAAAATAATTAGTTTTACTCTCAAACACAGTATGTTTGTTTGAATAATAAAGACACAAAAATAACCCCATAGAAATAAAACATATACAGATGCACACATAAGGCCACATGCATCGTTCAAATTATCACTGGATTACACACAGTAGTACAGTATTAGCTTTACCATAGATTAATCTTGAATTTGAAAGACAAGTAATTCAACACAACCCAAATAATTGTTTCAACATACTTGCATAAACTGTACAAAATATACATTTACACTTTAATAATAAACAATAATCACTCACCCTAGATCGATGAATACAATCCAGCTTTCACAGAGGGCCTCCTCAGCGCTATATCTCCCCTCTAATAATCAATGGAAAGGCATCACTGGACTATTACACAGCAAATAGTTTTCCCACTGTATACACGATATCATTTTCATAACATATTAGATCATGAAATAAGCGAATACAACACTTACGCTCTATGATTCATCAACAAACTTGAGACACAAATAAACCTCTCCACGTGAGCTCACAATCAGTTCTCATCAATCGTTGGAGATCACAAAACAATCGCCTCTGTATACTATTCCCTGGTGGGATGTTATGTGAATACAAGTTAATATTTACCACCTTTTTGGCGTTTTATGGCATTTATATCATTTTTATCTCCGAAACACAAACAACGTAGTATAGACCTTTTTCCTGAGTAAACGATGAGCGCCGCCATTACGAATTCTAACGTCAGATTGAATGCTTTTCTGTTCCGGTTTCCATAGGAACCCATTCAAATAGCGTCCATCTGTTTTTAAAGGTCCACTGAAGTGCCTTGAAACACGCAGCGTTATTCTATGTGGTGACGTACTTTTAACTGAAACAAAAACATATCGCCCAGCCCCGCCCACTAATTTTGAATAGCCAATTGCGTTCCATTAATATCTGCTCGGGCAAGAGCCGTTGAGCTCGGTAAAGCCGCATTTGTAAGCTTATGACAGCCACAGACTAAATTACAGCACAGATTCAATACGAAACTTGCTAAAACGAAATAGTGATCATAATCATGCTGAGGCTGTGTAGTTTAATACATGCCGTCCGCACATATGAGCGCATACGATCCGCTCCGGCCGGGTTAATGCGTCTCTGTGTAGGGGGCGGGACATTACGGACTCTAGAGAGCATTTGATTGGACAGAACGTTTGATGAGAAACTGAAGTGCACGGTGATATCATCCAAATCCTTGATTCATATTGGCGGAAGTGACGAGACTGTAAGTTTTGAATGCCCATATCTTGTAAACGCGAATTTTGTCTTTGTTTTGCAGCACACTAGCTTATAGATAATCTTAAGGCTAATATATTCATACTAAAAGCCAAAAAACTTTCATTTTGATTTCAGGGGGACTTTAATGTAGCTAACGTCCGCTGCTTCGTGTCATCCACACACTCATTAAAGTGAGGCACTGAGAAATGACGGTCATTGCGACATTGCCAAGTGATGGCGCTATGGAGCCATGTGCTTTTTAAAAACATTTTAATAGGTTTAACATTAGTTTATTAGCTCGGAATATACCCTAATTTGACTAGAAACAATGCAGACCGGAAATGCAAAGCATTCTTTCAGTTAAGAGTCGGACTTACTTCCGTGTTCAGGAAATATTCTATTGCTGCGTCCCAATTCGCATACTATCCATCCTAAATAGTATTCGAAAATAGAATTAGTATGTCCCAAATCGTAGTATGTTTAAAAAAGTATTCCAAAGATTCCGGGATGGTCTACTACTTAACTTCGGAATTCGGAGTGCGGATCAATGCACACTCTAACGGCTAATATTGCCCACAACACATTGCACGGTGAACGAGGACTCGATTAGAACTACAAACACGCATAAAAAGTGTTAAAAAACTACAAACATGGAGGATATGCGCGACCAACGGACAGGTAGAGAAATGGGTTTGAGTGATAAATACAGTAGGAAATCAAATTAAACGAAATGTAGATAATGTTAACTGTGATGATTGACAGGGCAGTTTAAACAGTGACAGGATTCAGGTAAGCAACAGAGCGTCCGTTAAAGAAGCAGTTATGACGAAGTAGTATGTCCCAAAGCCTGCCTACTGTTCTGCTACATACTCAAAAGTATGTACTTTTTCTTTACAAAAAGGGTACATACTTTTAGGGCATAGTATAAGTAGGCGAATTGGGACGCAGCATATATTCGGCAAGGCGTTACTCCCACACACGCTCTCGCGAGGCTAAACCTCGGACATGATCTTGACTCGCTGAAACCTTAAAGGGCCAGTGTCCTAATCTGATTTTATGGGGCAGGTATTGGTCTATATTGTAAATGTATTCCTGGTAATATATACTGTTCAGTTTAATTAAACATTTACATATTGGGTAATTTTTCCCTCCCCGGTTACACATATGAAACATGCATGCAGCCACATCCACTACTGCAGAGACGTGTCGCCAACTTCATCTCTTAAACCAAAAACATAAAAACACTAGTTTATCAAAAAAGTATTGAAACGTTAATGCAGTTTGCTGTTTCTTCCTGACACATTAGGGATGCTCATATTGACCGTTTAACCGTTAACCGTCAGTAAGAATTTTAACCGATTATTACTATCAGTTAAACGGTTAAAAAAAATATATATATATTTTTTTTTTACGTTTGCTGCATGGTGAAAGAAAAAATAATGTTTACTCACGGGCGCGTGTGGACACAGTGCGGCTGTTCAGACATATTTTGCTGAGTAAGCACCACCTTCTCTTAGTTTGTGTAACTGATGTAGTAGCCTGTATGCAACACGATGGCAATGGCGATATTTGGTTATCAGAGAGTGAATCCAGGAATAAATGTATTCAAATTCTGAATTAATTATAGTCTAAAAAGTGCGCGCTCCCCTTACAATCACTGGAAAGCTGTCACATACATTACTGTAGTTAATCGCAATCTCACAAAGTTAAAGGTTGTATCCGCGATTTCTAGCCTAAAACATAAAGTGTAAATTTCAGCTGACCTTTCTTCACGATCCGCTCGCTGTCTGCCCCATAAATTGTCTGTGAAAAAAACGCGTCTCTCTGGTCAGCCTAGGGTCCGAGATATGCCAAAAAAACAATCGGCGCTATCAACTATTCCACAGATAAACAAACAGTGGTCCAACCAATCAGCGTCAGGGGTTTGGTGTTGTGGACTTTCTAACTGGTGCTGGGATGTGAGGGAGGCGGAGCGAAAGTCCACAACACCAAACCCCTGACGCTGATTGGTTGGAACACTGTTTGTTTTTCTGTGGAAAGGTTGGTAGTGCCGATTGTTTTTTTGGCATATCTCGGACCCTAGGCTGACCAGAGAGACGCGTTTTTTTCACAGACAATTTATGGGGCAGGCAGCGAGCGGATCGTGATGAAAGGTCAGCTGAATTTGACGCTTTATGTTTCAGGCTAGAAATCGCTGATACAACCTTTAATAAAAAGTAATAAAATAACCTTTACACTGTACAATGAATCTCTTATTTACATCATGTCTACACTTATGCCGCGTTCCAGGCAACCCGTTACTCGTGTTTTTCCAACCTTCTACCCGTGAAAGTGCACCCGAACGGCAGTCAAACCCGTGACTTTCCACTCGTGAACTCGTACTACATCGATATACTCCCAGTTACGAGTTATGACGTGACATAACCCGCGAAACCACTATGTCAGCACCTACGGGTGCGGTGTTTATGCAAGTGGTACACAGTGAAAAAAATAGACTTTAGGACAAGAAGCGCTGCTGATGCGTGATAATTTGAGTATATGAATGCAGTTTTTGTTGTTGCTCTGTATATGTCTGTGTTTTGTCCTGTTCTGTCATGTTTTCCAAGTGTTTTTCCCCCAATGTTTCTAGTTCATTTGGTTTAGTCCTTGTTCTCCCCCAGAATGCTGCTGTTTGCACGTTAAAATAAAACATTTGCTTGTATTTTTATGTATCATCTGTCACAAGGAGGGTCAGAGACGTGCGGATCCATTCGCAGCATTTATTAGATAACACAAAACAAACAAACACAAAGGGGCAGGCAGAAATCGTCGTCAAAAAACAGGCAGAAAGGTCGGGGCTGGCAGCGAGAATCAAACACGGGAGGGAGTCCAGGAATCAAACACACGGGAAAACAAACACGGGAAGAAACGCTCAGAATTACGACCATGAGGAACAATAAGACTTCACCCGGAAGTGTGTGTGTCAGTGGCTTAAATGCATGAGAGTCAATGTGAAACAGGTGTGTGCAGCAATCAGTGCAGTGGGAAACGAGGAGCAGGTGTGTGCAGTGATTGGTGCAGTGGCTTGTGGGGAATGAAGTCCAGAAAGTGTTGTGCAAGAGTTCATGATGACAGGATAGACCACATACGTGACATCATCACAGATACTCGTGCATTCTATTTTTATTTTAAACAAATTCATTATTCTAATTTTATCAGTTAACGGTTAATGATCGGATAACGAGCAGCGGTTGTCGGTCAGGAAAATTAACCGAAATGAGCATCCCTATGACACATTCATAATTATTATATCTGCCGATGCGCTGTGGCAAGCTGTTTTTGCATGCGCTTGAGCGCTTATCAGGCTATGTAGACAATTAAAGGCTCATTATTATTATTTATATGCTTTATTAATAAACGTGCAACTAATAGCGGACTTATGCTTAAAATTAATGACTACTAGTCGACCAGAAAAATCTTTAGTCGAGGGCAGTGCTATTCATTACAAATTCAAAAGTTACCACTTCAAGAAACTTTACGACAGGTTTTACAGCAGGAAAATCGAACACTCATTGGCTCTCGTCTGCTTCATCAGAGATTGTGACATGCTGTGTTTCTGGTGGCATGTATTTGAATGAGAAATGTGTGCTTTCAGAGAGTGGATCAGGATAATAATCTGGATAATATTTTCAACGATAAACAACTTCAATTCTACTCTGCACCTCACACAAAACTATTCCACCAGACAGGACTGTGGCTGCAATGCATCGTCATTTCAATTAATTCTGGTACCTCTTTTGACATTTTTGCAATTAATACATTATTGTGATTGTACTTATCTGTCTATCATGATTTTCTTTATACTGTACAGAATTTGGTTATGGTTAGGTTTAGAGGTAGGAGTTGCATTTTTGTTCAATTAAGTTTTATATCTTTTTATATTTGCTATAAAATTGGTAGGTCTAGGTTTTGGGGTTGCTTATTGGTAAAATTATAAAAACGCATTGATACAAATATCTTACTGATATAAAAAAAAAATAGCAAATATTTTACACTTTTCATCTAAAAACATGAAATTTTTTTAGTTTCAAACACTGAAGTAAGTCCAAATTGTACATTCCAGCATCAATAAAAATGTACAAAAATATACCTTTTGTACTTGTAAATGTTACAGATACCTACATACAAACTATGAGATCAGGCTGCATTTTTATAAAACACTGTAGATCTGATAACTTAAATATGAATTTTTCAAGTGTTCGGTTTAATAGGCACAGCTACACAAAGAACACTATTGTAGTCCATCAGCTGTTCAGCATCTTTACAAATGAAGAGTTTGGTCAGACTTTACACTTTGTGTCTTTGATAAGCAACCAAAAGCCTTTAGTGCAAATGGCAAAGCCGTGTTTTCTTACATTCTATTCAATCCTTAGCACCACTGGGACACTAAAATATATAGTGTGCCTAAAAAGAGGAACAGAGAGTACTTTCTTACTTCTTCTTTTCTGTGAGGGGAAACTCACCCATCCTTACTTAATCCTGCCTGTCTATATCATCAATGATTCTAACACAATATTCTAGCACAAAGAAACAAGTGTAACAAAAAAACTCTTAAAATGTATATGCAAATATTCTGGACTGAATGTGGGCATGGCAAACTTAAGGGTGCTCAAGAGGTTGCAAAAAAAGGTTTGAAATAATAATTACTGTATGTGCTCAGATCATATAGGATCAATAATAATAATAAAATATATATTATTTATAAATAAAATTTACTACAACTAAATAAACCTTTGAACTACAAAGCTCTCCAGGTGGATGGATGCTGAATAGTAGTTGCTGAGTGTTTTCTACATATGCAGACAGTGGCCAAAGCCTTGTTGATGGAACTCACAGTAGCAGACTTTATCAGAGCGGAGAGGAACACTGGTGTCTGCAGTGCAGTATTTGCTCTCAGCATGTACATCATACCTCCTCTTTCTGACAGCACCATTACTGCCTCAACGATTTGAGGATAATGACTTTCTGGGCTCTTTATCCCTTTATCACACACCTTACTAAATATGGAGTCTCTTCTTGTTCTTTCTAGTCCTCATTTTCATTTATTTACTGTCATGAATACATTTGTGTTGCATTTATATTCCACACGTTACATGGCACAGGTAAAATATGCAAATGATGCTTAAATGGAAACTAACAGTAAAAATAAAATGTCTTGAATAATATTGATTTATAGTTTGCATTTTTTTTTGGTAAGGCTAATATAAAATTATGCATGATTAATTGACTTATTTTTTTAAATCATAATAATTGACAAATGATGGCGCCGCGGATGACAGCCTCTGTGCGTAGCTCTCCAGTTGTTTTAGTGTTTTTGTTCATTTTTCCTGTTTTTTGTTTTGCAAACACAATCAGTTTTACCCGGGATGAACTGCTGAACATTCGGCAGAACACACCACAAAACTTTTAACCGGTTTTCGATTATTCGGACGTTTTATTTAATGTTGTAGTTGGCGGAGCGGCGGCGCTGATCAAGCGATACAGGACGCGCAGACGGGGAAAACGAGCCGGCGCGCTCGTGAAGCTCAGACAGCGCGGTCTCCGCACATCGTTGCCAAGCATACATCTGGCAAATCTCCGCTCTCTTCTCAACAAAATGGACGAACTCTTCCTGCTCTCCCGGTCTAACGAGGATTTCTCAAACTCTGCCGCTCTGTGTTTCACGGAAACCTGGCTGAATGACGCGATACCAGAGAAACCCAAAATAACAGGACTCAACGACTACAGACCTGTGGCGCTAACATCTGTCGTCATGAAGTCGTTTGAAAAACTGGTTTTGGCTCATCTGAAGGACATCACCGGACCCTTACTGGACCCCCTGCAGTTTGCTTATCGAGCAAACAGGTCCGTAGATGATGCAGTGAACATGGGTTTACACTTCATCCTGCAGCATCTGGATAAATCAGGGACTTATGTGATTACTGTTTGTGGACTTCAGTTCAGCCTTTAACACCATCATCCCAAACCTCCTTCCCAAACTATCTCAGCTCTCCGTGCCCACTGCTCTCTGTCAGTGGATCAACAGCTTCCTGACAGACATACAGCAGCTAGTGAGGCTGGAAAAATTCTCATCCAGCACCCGGACTATCAGCACTGGCGCCCCTCAGGGTTGTGTTCTCTCACTGCCCATACCGAAATGTAATATATGTGCTTATATGAAATACCCATGTATTAAATACATGTCTTGTATATGCCATATCCATATATGATTCCTATTAGAAAATGGAACAATTTCATATATTGACATATAAGTCTACCCCATACAAAAATATATGTTTATGTATGTATAATACATGTATTGCCATATATGGAATGTATATAATTATTTATATATGTGAGATATATGCATTTTTTTATTATGTTATATACAAATTAGACATATATGAAACCATATATTTCATGCATATTTAATATTTTAATATGTGATCTTTGATCTTTAAATACAGGACACATGTGAGACACTACACTCTACAAAGTTGCAGTGCATTGCACATTTCACACCTTGAGCCTTAAATGTTAAATGGTACAGTAAGCTACACAAAGAAACATCTTTATTTAAACAGAAATTATTTAAATAGGAAAAAAAATGTTACTGACCATCACAATCAAACAGAAAAAAAGAAACAATTACATATATAACTGATCAAAACACTGAACAGGCATAAGAAACAGAACATCAATTTTAGTGGTTCAGCTAAAGGTCTACAGGTTTGTATTCCCACAGCTTGGATAGTTTTTGGTTTATTGCCATCCCCAGAAGGCCTCAGGTGAAGAAATGTCTGGATTCCAGCATCTGTATAAAAAAAAAAAAGATAAAAGTTAGATTTTGATAAGACAATTACAATAAATTTTCTGAACCATATACTTAAGACTTGCAATCCAACATTGTACCAAAGTGATAAACTACCATAAGATGACAAATATACTGAATATTAAACAGTTGGTAAAGTTAAAGATTCTTTTAAAACTGCAGAATACTAATTATGTATATATGTTTGTAAGTTGTAGTTGTAAAATATTCCCAAATACCACAAGGACATGGCAGAACAACAGAGCACAGCCTGCATGCCCATTCAAATAATATGTCTCTATATACATGAAGAACTAAAATATAGTAACCCAAATGCTCAATGACAGAGTTCACAGCTAAGGTTACAATTTAATTTGCTATTTAGCATCAATTAATTAAAGTGTTGACATTCATAATACCTAATATGTGCATCGTTTTGGCCTGGAGAAAACAGGGGTGGAACTATTACATGGATTTTTGAATGACAATTTTGATTAAATCCCCTAAAATAAGGTCCGCCGTTCACACAAACTCATAATCCTTTCACATTTTATTCTATGACATAAAAAAAACACCAGTTAAACCCCACTTTTGATTCGTATTTTAATTTTTAAACTCTTATGTTTCTTAAAAAAGATGGTTGCTAACATGCTGCTTAATGGGACTACAGGGCCTGTCGGAGGCATTAAACGTCATCACGCCAAACAGTTTATCAATTTACAGTGTTTTGCATTGTAATGTAATTTATAGTGCAATTAATTGTAGAATAATCAATTAATAGTTTCCCGCACCACATTTACTGCCTTTGTCACAGTGAAAGTTAAACTTTAATAATCTAAAGTGCTTAAAGCCACGTTTAAGATAAATGTTTACGGCCATATGAAGCTGTTAGAAAGCAGATAGATTGAGGATTTTCTAGAAGCAAGGATAAAATAATATTTTGTGTACCCACCCTAACAACATGATAGCTGAAATGTGGTACTTCATTCACTAAAATAAGTTTAATCTTACCATATCCAAAACCTCTACAGTTATTTAATAGATTAAATGCACTAGAATTATTAAATAGTACACGGAGACACATATTTTGTTGATTTGATTTGTCTACATATTTAACCTTTTCTGTGTAGACGCTCCATCATTCACATCACTGCCATCCACATCTGCAGGTTCGGCCTCCATTTCTGTTTTATGAGAATTTCGGGACTCATTACCTATTCATGGGACACAAACGAGAAAAGCACAATTATCAGCAAAGATATGAACAAAATTTACTACGATAAATTAACCATATTTTTAAAACCCCATAAATCACATTTCACATATCACATTCCATACACAGTATTTAGTGTACTGTTACCTTTATGCAATGTACACAACATAACGTTACATGTTCTTATGCACCCACTCTAGGCATGTCACTGACATGTCAATGCACTTGGTGCAATATTACCAAGTACTGTAATTTACTATATGAATTCAAGGTGCTTTTATTTAAATAATTCCATTTTTTTGCAGTTTTATAGTTCTAGTCTATACTACATCTCAGAGATAAACATTATAATTTTCCTCCGTTATTTTTGTCAGACAGCTTTAAATAATTTCCAAATGTGGCATTGCTTATCCAGTGAAAACAATGAGCTCACAGTATCTCCATACAGATTGTTCATTAACCTAACGTTAGCTAAAATTAACTTTAATGCAAGCAAATTGCAAAACACATCAATGCAGCTGTAATCATAACATCATATATAAAACAATGCAAGGAAATATTTTAAAAAACTTATCTGCTCTATATAGACAGAGGCTCTTGCAGACCAAAACAATCATATAACACTTAGTTTCTATGAAATATTAGCGCAGGAATAAAGCGTTGAGTAAATTAGCATAAATTACCTGCACCGCTGCCACATTCAAAGGCGTTTCATCGTTTCCTCTCAGTGATGTCGGTCTGTCTTCGTGCCCGTCTATAAAATCATTGTCGTTTATTATGTGAAGGTATTGGCACATCTGTTATCCTTCCACTTGCTAAGAAAAACATCTTACCGCAGATGACTTGTTCAGCCCCAGCCATTGCTCAGACTCTGCCGTTGGCGCGGGTGAGTTTGAATTTTGGCGCATGCGCAGAAGCGGTATTGTGACATTCGCACTCAATCGCTCATGTATTTTAATGAAATGCGTTTTAGTTCATTGATGATGAGAGCACATATGGACAAACAGTTACATGAAGTGTTTTCCCCCTCAATAACTCCACAATACATTCGTTTTACTACAAGTAACTAGTACATTGGCATTTTTTGAACAGGTTATATATTCATCTGTATTTTTTCCCCAGAAAACTGAATTGAAACAATAAAGTAAAGCAAAAAAATATTTTGTTATGTGATTTACAATAAGCAGTATCTTTTAGGCATAAATGGTTAATAAACTTGCATAAATTCAATATATACATTGGTACTTTTGATATATATTGTTAACATATATGGTCTTATCATATAATACAATATACAATTTTAATATATATTGTAAACATATATGGTCATAACATGCAATGCCATATAAAAGTTGACCATATATTTACTTTCAATATATGTTTATATACAAATTGTACTATGGGAAATTCATATATGTTATAAACATATATCTACATATATCCAGAAGATGTATATATGTGATAATAATATATTGCCCTATATTTAACATATATGAGAGTAGCACTTCTGATATAGGGACATATATGTCATATATTACATTTCGGTATGGGTGCTCTTCTCCCTGTATACGAATGACTGTACCTCTAAAGACCCCTCTGTCAAGCTCCTGAAGTTCGCAGACGACACCACACTCATCGGCCTCATTCAAGACGGTGATGAGTCTGCTTACAGACAGGAGGTTAAAGAGCTGGCTGTCTGGTGCAGTCATAACAACCTGGAGCTCAACACGCTCAAGACTGTGGAGATGATTATTGACTTCAGGAGAAACCCCCTGCTCTCCCCCCACTCACCATCATGAACAGCACTGTTAACACAGTGGAGTCATTCAGGTTCCTTGGCAATACCATCTCCCAGGACCTGAAGTGGGATGTTCACATAGACTCCATTGTGAAAAAGGCCCAGTAGAGACTGTACTTCCTCCGCCAACTGAGGAAGCTCAACCTGCCACAGGAACTGCTGAAACAGTTTTACTCTGCCATCATTGAATCCGTCCTCTGCACTTCAATAACTGTCTGGTTCAGCTCAGCTACCAATTCTGATCTCAGAAGACTACGTCGCATAGTCCGGACTGCTGAGCGAATCATTGGTACAACCCTTCCTACCCTTCAAGATCTCTACTTATCCAGAGTGCGCAAAAGGGCTGGCAAAATCACTCTGGACCCCTCACATCCAGCACACTCGCTCTTTGAACTGTTACCATCTGGTCGGCACTCCAGAGCACTGAGCACCAAGACGACCAGACACCGGAACAGTTTTTTTCCCCAGGCAATCCATCTCATGAACACTTGTCAGTAAACGTGGAACATGCAGCACTATTATACACTTTATTAATCTATTCAGTATTTATTAATACCTACTTACATCCAAATTTGCACCTAATATACCTGTACCTAGTAATGGCATACTCTGTATAATGTGTTTTTGCTATTTTGCACTTTGCACTTTGTCTTGTGTACTTGTATATTGTTCTTTTTTATAATCTATGTCTTGTCTTGTCACTGTCACTCTATTGCACTGTGGAGCTGCTGTCACTAAAAGGAATTCCTAGTATGTGTAAACATACCTGGCAATAAAGCTCATTCTAATTCTAATTCTAATTCTAATTCTAATTCTAATTCTAATTCTAATAATTCATATTTTTGTGTTGCTTTTTATATTTGAAGGAATATCCAGGAAAATAAAAGTCTAAAACAATTCAGTACGTCGTTAAAAAGTAACAAAAAAAAAAAAAAAATCATGAAGGCAAAGAAAGAAAGAAAGAATGAAAAAAAAGAAAGAAAACGTTTCATTGTTGTGGTTTTGTTGTGTCATTTCAGATTACGGCTGGATTGTTCTTCAGCTCTCACCGGACATCCTGTAATCCCCACAGAGCAGTGCCTGGCTGTTGTAGTGCTGAAATATTTATACATTTAATGTTGTTTCGTGGTTTTTGTCACTGTGGTTGATTTTTAATATTCATCTTTCCAGGAAATGCCTTGAGTCTGCCCCAAGGATGGTTAATGTTTGAGGCTTCTTCACAATTTGCTGTTATTTGCACCCAATTATTGGTTTGCTAATTTTGCAGTGTGTGCACTAAGCGTGCGCATTGTGCTGTGCATGTAGTATTTTGGGTCACATTCCTGAATGGTCTGTATCTCTGGTGATCACCCCAGCCTTCTTGTTTATTTATTTATTTTTTTAACTCTATTTATTGGTGTATAGTGTTACTTATTTTAATCAGCTGGTTTGTAACTTGTTTTACTACCTTGATTATTGCACATGGTCTACTGGAGTGACCCCTCGGCTCTATTTCATTAATACTATAGCTTTTAATAAATGTTACACATTATAATTTACATGTCTCTTTCTGGGCATCCTTTATAAAACCAACTGCCTCATGTCTCTGTTTGATTTTTTGTAGTATATTAAAGAGATGAAAACTCACCCTCAAGTTGTTCCAAACCTGCAGAAATATCTTTCTTCTGTTGAAAACAGAAGATATACTGATAATGGTAGCCACTGACTTCCATATACTTTTTAGAAGTCAATATTATTAACTGTTTGGATATCACATTCTTCAAAATATCTTCTTTTGTGATCAGCTGAAAAAGAAATGTGTACAGGTGATACACAACTTGAGGGTGAGTAAATTATGAGAATTATGAGAGTTTTCATTTTTGGGTCAACACAGATGCAATGACATAAAATGACCACTGTGTACATTTTCTTTCTTTTCTGTGATTTATTATATAAATGAAAGAATGTATATTGTGCCACATGTTTCAGATTCTTTGGGGAATGGTAATTTAGCTTAAAGGCATTTCAACATTTCAAATATTCAAGAAGAGTTTTTTTTTTTTTTTTTGCACATATGTGTATCTCCTTCTAGCCAAACCCTGGGGTGCTGCAAATCTCAATTTTGAATACTAACACCAAAACATGCACATCCATATGTTCTCCATGTGAGAAAAACATATTAAAGAGCGCAACACATGCCTTTGCGCCAGAATTTGAAGTACATTCTAGCTCTTATAAGTAGCTGTTAAACATTTCACATGCACATATGGATACTTGTGCACATCTATGCACAAAAGCATACAAGAAGCGGGTTACACACTGACACGATAATGCAATTGGATTTAAATGATAGCATCTAAAAATATCTAAAAGTGCTTACATAAATCCATTTTTTTATTGTTAAATGATTTACAGATTTTTCTTTAGGATAGGGTGAGATTTGTTGGCAACAGTTCTCTTCTAAGTACCCTAAAATTGTTCCGAATTCAAGTACTTTTTCTCAGAATCTTTTGGTTCACACAGTGTTTGAGTGCTTCTCTGAGCTCTAGTGCTGAGACGCAATCAACTTCAAGTGGGCTTGGATGAACCCAGAAGACCTAGAACAGACATGTGATGATAACCTGAGTGGGAGGCTGTCATTTGTTTTAACTCAAGTAGCATTAAGTAGTTTTGGTTATGTCATTATTTTTATATTTTCTTTGCAGACACAACAACAAGGATTATTTCATTATAAACATAGTGAACCCTTTGGGTTATGGTTGGGGTTTGATGTCAGATCTGATGTTCATGCTCTGATATAGCAGCCATAAAACATGAAGACAAGAAAACGCACTACATGTCAGAGAAATGTTAATTTGGTTTCGACACTGAGAATTCTTGCTCGATGCAGTGCTCAACTTGTTAAGATCCTTGAAAACATAAAGACTGAATATTGTCAAGAGAGAAATGCCAGTGTACTCTCCAAGAGAGTTAACCATTATTTTGCGGAAAGGAGTCTTCTGCTATAACAAAACCCTTTAATCAAGTGACAGACAATAGAGCACATGTCAATGAATGAGTCCACAGTCTATTTAATTGGTTTCTCCAACTGTAAGGAGCTGCACTGAATACATGCAGTTTCTTTCTTCTTCCTCTGCCAGTTGTCAATAATTAAGGGATGATTTCTCCTGTTTCCAAATGTCTCTAAACAAAAATAAACAAACAAACCACACAATTGTTGTCCTGCTAAAAACTGTAATTAATCCTATTATAAATGGTATATACTCATTAATAAGCAATTTAATACTGCTAATGTTTTAAAACAGAAACTGAAAATAATCTTCAGTTCTAATTCATTAATTATCATCTGTTTTAAATGCGAAATGAGACTACGTACCTCTGGTACTATCCGGTTGTTAAGTGATGACGTACTGCGCGTCCAACAAATGCTGTTTCCAGGTCTAATTTCCCATGAGAATACAATCTCAACAGCCGTTTATGAGCACTGTTTATTCATATTAAACATTTAAGCTAAACGTTTTCAAACTTACGGTGTACACTACAATCTCCGTGTTCACAGCATCCCAAAAACAAACATATATATATATTTTTATATTTATTGATTTCTATGTATATTTTCATTGTCTGATGATCTGGGATTTCGGTATGGAGTTAAAGGGGAGGATTATATATTTTTTGGTAGTATTATATCACATTGTGAGTGTATGTCAGCACTGTTTGTTGTTTTCTTGTGACATCTGATAGAGCGTTTGGACACGGAAGCTGTGACGCGTGATGTCAAACTTAACAAGCAAATAGTTTTTGTAATTTAGTTGTAAATTATTGTAAAATAGTTTGAGTTGACAGAACTTAAAAAATTGAGTTGACATAACTTCAAAATTTAAGTTCAGTTCAGTTTTTTGAGTTGATTAAACAAAAAATGTAGTTGATTTAATTTTTTTTACAGGCTTTTTCTTCAACTCTAAAGTACAACACAAATTTTCAACTTTTTCAGATATTTAAAAAAAAAAAAATTGAGTTGTATATTTATTCTATGTATATTTTCATTGTCTGGTGATCTGAGATTTCGGTATGGAGTTAAAGGGGAGGATTATATATTTTTTAGTAGTATTATATCACACTGTGTGTAGTTACTACCAAGTGTGTAGTTTTACAAATTTTTCATCATCATCTGCTATAAAAGAGTACGTTAAAATAACTAGTGTACAACATTTTTTTTACCAAAATACTTGCATTTTAAGAACTAAAATTTAAGTTTAAATTTATAAGAATGTATTTATTTCATATTGTGTTTAAAGGAGACTTTATAAACAAGCAGTTTGCTTTTATAAAGTGCTGACATTTTCCAGTAAAGATGAAGTTAAAGAGTAATGCTGCCATTACTGGGAATGTGCATACACTGACATTGCTGTTGCTGTTGTATGTTTTCAGTTTCTTACAAACCCCGAGAAAGTAGGATATAATGTTAAAAAAAAACAAAAAAACATGTCCTGACAGAAAACACCTTTTCAGTTAAGTTTACAGACATTTTCTTCAACTCTAAAGCACAACACAAAGCAATGTATGTGTAATGTTCTTATAATGTAAGAAAAGAAATCAGATAATGTCCTGACAGAAAATGACCAGCACCTTTTCAGTTAAGTTTATGGACATTTCCTACAACTCTAAAGCACAACACAAGGCAATGTGTAATTCAAATTAATGGTTTATGCAGGGTAAAATGCTTGTAAAACATGAACAAAAACTTCTTCTATTCAGGTGTGAATAAAGATTAGGCAGGTTTTCTTTTACAGATAAAATGTGCCAAAAAAGAGATTTAACTGAAAAGTCAAACATTAAATACCCATGAGCAGTGGTGTAGTGGTGCCTGGAGAAGTGGGTATACTCTTCATTCATTCATTCATTTATGAAGTGTATACCCACGTGAAACTTGGCAATCTCTTCATTAGAAACACTTTGAACTTACTATTTGTCGCATTCGTTTATTCCTTGGAAAAGTTTACAGATGTTCACTGGTTTAAGAAATTTCTGATCATAAAAACCTGCTTCTTTTTATTTGTTTCGTTATTATGTACTGATTAAAATTACTGGGGTGCGGGAGACGGAGCGGGCGCAGGCACATCAGGCGCAATCATCAAATATATTTCAAAGCAAGCCAGCGCCACAGTCTTTATTGGGTGTTTTTAGCAAATATTTGCACTTATTCACATATGACTGGATGTGGTAGACTGTCATTTATTTTGAATAATGCAGGACACTACTGAATGATGCGCATCAGAGGGGATTAAGAAGTGGGTATACGCAAAGCCCCCTGATAAAGAAGTGGGTATACGCCGAATACCTGCATATACCCTCCACTACACCACTGCCCATGAGCAATATTAAAAACTAATGCAATACAGAAATTGCAAATTTAAGGCATGTAAATAAATAAATAAATACAACTTAAAATATGAACTTAAAAGTTCAGTCAACTAAAAAAAAAAAAAATTAAATGTAAATTCTTAAAATGTTAAGTTCAGTCAACTCAGTTTTTTATATAAACTTTTATTATATATATTTTTATAGGTGATCCATCTTAAAATGTTGAGTTGGCTGAAAAAAATAATTAAGTTTAGTCAACTCAAAAATATGTATTTTTGAGTTGAATAAACCTAAAAAAAAATGTTGGCTACTATAAATATTTTAAGTTAATTTATAGTTAAAATATATATTTTGAGTTGACTGAACTTAATATTTTAAGTTGAAGCAACTCAATATTTTAAGAATAAAAAAAATGTATTTTTGAGTTGGCTAAACCTAAAAAATTGAGTTGGCTCAACTTAATTTTAAGTTGAGCCAAATTAAAATATTAAGTTCAGTCAAATATGTATTTTTGAGTTGACTAAACCTAAAAAAAATGAATTGGCTACTATAAATATTTTAAGTTTATTTATAGTTAAAATATATTTTTTGAGTTGATTTTTGAGCCAACTCAATTTTTTAGGTTTAGTGAACTCAAAACTTAAAATTTTAAGTTAAGCCAACTCAAAATTTTACATTTATATTTTTACATTTATTCATTTAGCAGACGCTTTTATCCAAAGCAACTTACAATTGGGAATACAACAAGTGATTCATCCTAAGGAGGCAGATCAACATAGGAAGTGCTCAAAAATACCATATATCTCAGGCATTGTTAGATGAGTGCTGGATAGAAAGGGAAGATCAAAAAAGATTTTTTATTTTATTATTATTATTATTTTTTTTTTTTTTTTGAGTCAAATAGTGTCAAAAAAGATGGGTTTTCAGCAGATGCTTGAAAGCTGTTAACACTAGAACCGCCATGGGGTAAATTTTACCCGTACTTGTTATTCAAATGTACATAACAGATTTTCAGTAAAACACTCAAGTCTCCCAGTCATTGACTTTTACTAAAATTGTATAATTGAAAATTACCTGGTGTTAAAAAGTGTTTAGATAATACCAGATCGAAAAACTTAGAATTTATACCTAAAAGCGCCAGCGCGGGTCAAATTTACCCACTATATAACGCGTGTATTTTAGTGCTGTCATAATCTTGCCGGTTATGTTTTTACATTGTACATTGCTAGGCAGCGCCTTTTATTCACTGAATTAGTGGTTATCAGTTTCATAAATAAAGTCAATATGAGTAAAAGAAGGCAGCTGATTTTTGATGAAGCGCTATTACATGCACTAAATACCATGATTACTGGAGAGTCTCTTATGCGTCCTGGGTCGCCTCAGCATCTGACGGCTCATCTGAAAGTGATCTAATATTTAGATGTTTTAGTCTAATGTTACACATATTGTTAAAACTTTGGATTATTTATTTAATTTTTGTTTTGCAATTTCTATTGTTTATTGTTTGCAACTGTGTTGCTATTTATTCTAGTTTGATCATTTCCTGAAAAAAAAAAAAAAAAAAAAATCTGATCTATGTAATGTATACTTTTTTTAATTTCTTTTTTTTTATTAAGTTTATTTGTGTTGTTCTCTTATTCATATTATAAATGATATAAGTAAACAAATTAATAATTCATTAGGTGAAGCTGTGCACTTGAATTTCACATCTCATCATCCTATGCAGTGTGCGCAAGTTATTTTTGCACATTGTTGTCTATGGGCTATTTTCGTAATTTAAATAACATGAATTGTCTAAGTTTATTGAATAATGACAATGAATTAATATTACACCACACAATTATGTAGTTACATCCTTTTAATTCCCTTTGTCAGCGCAGTCTTGTTTATGTTAAACTGACTGTTATGAAAATGGACTGTAGCATGCATAAAAATCTATAAACAAAACAACAGGGCAAAAAAATAAGTTGATGACTAGACAATCATTTTTTTATGACACTAGACACTTCTTTATCAAGACAGTGGCATTATACAGTGAAATAAAATCTTCTTTAGCCATATCAAAACACTTCTTTGCGCTTGGGTAAAATTTACCCGCATGGCGGTTTTAGGTATACAGCGACCTCTGGCGGTTCTAGTGTTAAGGAGTGTGCATTCCGGATAGGGGTGGGAAGATCATTCCACCAGACAGGAACGTTGAATGAGAATGTTCTGGAAAGTGATTTCATGCCTCTCTGTGGTGGTACAATGAGGCGTCTTTCACTAGAGGATCTCAGACTTCTGGAGGGAGTGTAGATTCGTAGTAGTGAATGGAGGTAGGCAGGAGAAGAGCCGGTGGCTGTCCTATATGCCAGCATCAGTGTCTTGAATTTGATGCGAGCTGTAACCGGTAGCCAGTGTAGTGATATGAAGAGAGGTGTGACATGGGCCTTTTTGGGCTCATTGAAGACCAGCCGTGCTGCCGCATTCTGAATCATTTGTAGAGGCCTGATTGTACATGCTGGAAGATCAGCTAAAAGAACATTGCAGTAGTCCAGCCTGGAAATGGCCAGGGCCTGGACGAGGAGTTGTGCAGCATGCTCTGTTGGCCTGATCTTTCTGATGTTGTGCAGTGCAAACCTGCAAGATCGAGCAGTTTTAGCTATTTAGCTATTTTTTTTAAGTTGAGCCAACTCAATATTTTAAGATTTCTTAATCTTAAACTTAAAATATTGAGTTGGCTCAACTTAAAAAAATAAAAATAAAAAAATAAGTTGAGCCAAAAATTGAGTTTGCTCAACTTAATAGCCAACTCAATTTTTTAGGTTTAGTCAACTCATAACTTAAAATTTTAAGTTAAGCCAACTCAATAAAACTCAGTAATTATACATATATGTCACGATTGAGCCTCCGTTACAAGCCACTGCACTCATCAATGCTCACACCTGCAGCTCATTCACACACTCACACACCTGCAGTTCATTTACACACACTGCATATAAGCCACTCTCACACCTAGCTCTTTGCGAAGTCTTGTATTGCCCCGGCTGCATTTCTGAGCGTTTCTTCCCGTGTTTATTTCCCGTGTTTTGACTCCTGGACTCCCTCCCGTGTAAGATTCTCACTGCCCCTGTGTGTTTGTTTATTCTTAATAAATGCTGCGAATGGATCCACTCGCCTCAGACTGTTTGTTACAATATGTAAATATGTATTTTTGAGTTGACTAAACCTTAAAAAATTGAGTTGGCTCAACTTAAATTAAAAAAAAATAATAATAATGTATTTTTGAGTTGACAAAACTTAAAATATTGAGTTGGCTTAACCTTAAATTTTAAGTTGTGAGCTGACTAAACCTAAAAAATTTAGTTGGCTCAACTTAATATTTTCAGTTTTGAGTTCACTAAACCTAAAAAATTGAGTTGGCTCAACTTAAAAAAATAATAAAATAATAAGTATAACTCAATACTTTGAGATTTAAAAAAAAATGTATTTTTGAGTTAACTAAACCTAAAAAAATGAATTGGTTACTATAAATATTTTAAGTTTATGTATAGTTAAAATATATATTTTGAGTTGACTGAACTTAATATTTTAAGTTGAGCCAACTCAATATTTTAAGATTTTTTTGGTAACACTTTACAATAAGGTTCATTAGTTAACATTAGTTAACCACATTAGTTAACATGAACTAATAATGAACTGCACTTATACAGCATTTATTAATCTTTGTTAATGTTAATTTCAACATTTACTAATACGTTATTAAAATCTTGTTAACATTAGTTAATGCAGTGTGAACTAACATGAACAAACAATGAACAACTGTATTTCCATTAACTAACGTTAATGAAGATTAGTAAATACAGTAACTAATGTATTGGTCATGGTTAGTTCATGTTAGTTAATACATTAACTAATGTTTAACTAATGAACTTTATTGTAAAGTGTTACCATTTTTTTTTTTTCAAAAAATATGTATTTTTCAGTTGACTAAACCTAAAAAATTGAGTTGGCTCAATTAAATTAAAACTTAAATTACATTTTATTATTATTATTATTATTATTATTATTATTTTAAGTTGAGCCAACTCACTTTTTTTAGGTTTAGTCAACTCAAAGCTCTCATTTTGTGTGAAGTTTGTGAAAAATTTGGACTGTTTATTTTTTTGTTGCACAAGACAATTTGTGCAATTTTCTTGTGTTACTTTCTTCACTGTTCACGTTTATTGCTCATTCTCGGATTAAGAATATATTTATCTGAAAAAGTAAATTATTTTTCCTGTGTTTTGCTATTATATAACACTGTTTCTGCTATGACTTTACTCCCGAAACGTTTTTGGACAGTTCTATAATGTCAATAAACTAAATGGGCCTGTTTTTCACTGAAAAGCACCTATGATAATATTGTAATAAATGGCTATAAGTTGCTTGGGGAATGTTATATTTAGACAAAATTCAAAAAAATCCAAACTTCAGAAGTTTTTGTTTGAGTACACAGTAAAAAAAAAAAAAAAAAAACTCAATTGTTGCTAGTGTTTTTCCTAAAATTCTAGAAATTCACTAATTCTTAGAGAAAACAAAAGGAAAATTGTAATTTTAAATAAGCTAGACATAAATTTCAAGTTCTTATGTTTATAATGATATATGACAATTGATGCTGACTGCTAGAATACGTCTGAAAAAAACAAAGAAATATACATGTGCCTCAGGTGCCCCAAAAATGTTATAGGTCTTTAAGGGTTAAAATTAATTTCATTAATTAACATCAATATTCATAAAACAATAACATTAGAATTTGTAGCTTTGTATTTAGCTTTGAATGCTTCAACAAATTTCTCAACCTGTTATACAACAAAGTCATGAGGTTCCTGCTGATATCATTCAAGACCTGATGTCCATTGCGATGGACATTAAATTTACAAAAAAAATCCTGTGCAACTCTGAAAGATCTTCAAAATAACTTTGAATATTATCATTTGATAGTCTTAATTTTATAATATATGCAAGTTAATGAGGCTACTATTACCATAACTCTGCATATAAAAGGTAAAATGTGGGCTTCTTCCTCTTCCTGTCTAGATGGTTTTCATGCCTCTCTTTTGGGATGTCTGTAACTCAATCAGATTAAGTTAGTCATATCTTCATTGTGATTGGTTGATCAGGGACCTATCAGTGATGAGGCATTGCTCATATTATAAAATCATTTAATTTTACAGGTTTAAACAAAAATTTATGTGATGTCCATTTCGGTGGACGCAGGGTCTGAAGGGATTAATTATTCTTTTTTATTTCTTTATAAGACACAATTATTTAGTTTGGTTGTCTGACAACAGGTTGGCTGGACACAAGCAAAAGGTACAGAAAATATTTTCCCTCAGTGTTCATTAGAGTGGTATAGCAGGAAGAGAAAGAGGCTGGCTAGGCCCTTTCATTTGGGCCTTTCGTCTGATTGCCAGCCCTCGCTCCCATCTGGGTCCAGAACCTTTCCACTCTGATTAATGAAGCAGCAACACAAGCCGTTTTTTCTTCTTCCTCTTTTTTGATACCTTGTCGGCTATTTCCTTCTCAAAAGTTCAATTATACACATACAAAGCAATCCATCATTTAAATGAAACTGACTGCAGAGGCAAATTAAAAATGTCAATTTAAATTAAGAAAGTTCACAACCTCTTAAAAGAAAAAGGTGCCTGGCATCAACAAGTTTACTTAAAACAAGGTGGTTTTATGCACAATCAGCTGTGAAACCTAGGAACCCAAAATCACCAGTGACTTGAAATGTAAGCTGGGCTATTAATGCCAACTAAATGTTTTTACAACCAAAGTACTGTAATATTTCAGTCAATAATCCTTGTACTGTTCACCCCATTGCTGCATATAATGCTATATGTGAATTTGCAATAACATAGATTTCCTAGTCCCCCTCATTTTCACCTGGTCATCAAGTTTCAGATTCAGACCCCATATTTCAGTAATGAGCTTTCATTGCTCTATGCAGGAGAGTGGGAAAGCACTCACAGGCAGGTAATACAGTGAAGTGTCTCATCTTCTGTCTACAACCTGTAATAATTATCTGAAAATCACAGGGGAAATAACCCAGACTAAAGACAGAATATTTCCTCAGCAGGGCTTAATATAAATATAATATAATTATAAGATTAATATAAGGGCTAGGAGGGGCTGAAGCCCCGGGGTCCAAACATGCGGGGGTGCCCACAGCTGGCTGCATTGTCTTGAGCTAAATTCATTTAGGACCTACACTGACAAGTGATAAGTTGATTAGTTTATACATTATCTAACACACGGTACAAATAGATGATTGGAAAAAAAATGATTCTTAACTTAACCTCCTAAGATAAAAGTTTCCCTAATGACATCATTTCCGACATTGCTCCAGTTTTGTTGTCTGTAAGATGTTTTAGCAATGAAAAAATGACATTTTGATTGCCTGTTATCAGTGCCTCAGTGGGGGGTGTACTTTTCTAGATTGTCTTTGATTAAAAAAATCAATTGTGGTCCTCTATAGCACAAGTGATTGAGCCATCTTACACGAATGTGACATTGTTAAATCTATGGAAATCTATGGAAGACCATCTAATCCTAAGACAAATATGTACACAGGGACAAAAAGGGTTTAGGATTTATTTTGAAACTATTTTGTCTTAGAAACTACAAAGACATGGTAAATAACAGATTGAGATAGAATACTGTTCCAGCATTAATGAATATCACAGGAACATGAGTAATACTAGTAGCTACTATAACTAACATCAAACTTCAGTGAACAAATGAGTAAGTAATAGTACTCAACTGAATGCATTAGTTCCTTGTTAGCAAATCAAAAAAACTTCTATTTTTCATACCTCCTAAAAACCTACATACATTTTCATACAGTAGTTAATGCATATAATACATCATGTATAATTACTTCTGAAGTGAAGGTCATTATAACCCACTAGTAATTACTCAAGTATTAACAACTTTCCTTCAGAAATAATTTCTAATTATGTGGAACAGTATTCTAAAGTGAAAAGCATGATAACTGCCTATTAGTGACAGAAGTCATTGTAAGATTTAGAGGTTTTTGTAAGGTTTTGGATGGATTTGGTAACACTTGAGTCACCCAATATTGCATAATTCCTGCAAAAGTTATTTATAATAAAAAGGTTTTTATACACTGCCATTAAAACGTTTGGGATCAGTAAGATTTTTAATTAATTTTACAGAAGTTATTATTATATTTTATTTAATTATAATTTATATTATAAAAATATTATTATAATGTAAAATAATGTATTTCTATTTTAATATACATTAAAATCGAATTTATTCCTGTGATCAAAGCTGAACTTTCAGCAATATTACTCTAGCATTCAGTGTCTCATGATCCTTCAGAAATCATTCTAATATGCTGATTTATTATCAGTGCTGGTTGCAATAGTTGTGCTGCTTAATATATGTTTTGGAACCTGTGATACTTTTATTCGGGATTGTTTGATGAATAAAAGGTGAAAAGAACATCATTTATTTAACAATATGCACTGCCATTGTTTAGGGTCAATACATTTGTATTCTTTCTTTTTCTGAAAGAAATTAATACTTTTATTCAGCAAGGAAGTGTTAAATTGGTAGCAAAGACTTATATTGTTAGAAAATATTTATATTTTGAATAAATACTGTTCTTTTCAAAGGAATCAATTATCTATTATTTAAGGTATATTAAAATAGAAACCATTATTTTATATGGTAATAGCATTTCAAAATATTACAGTTCAGTTTTTAATCAAATAAATGCAGCTTTGAGAGAAGCCATAAGATTAGTTTTACTGATTCCAAACTTTTGAACAGCAGTATAGATTTTCTTTTTTTCTTTCTTTCTTTCTTTCTTTCTTTCTTTCTTTCTTTCTTTCTTTCTTTCTTTCTTTCTTTCTTTCTTTCTTTTTTTTAGTATTTTGGGTATGACAGACACAAAATGTTCCAGTATAGTCTTTCTCAGTATAATCTGTAGACTCTCTGTAGAATGCTTCTGTGAGAAATGTGAATCTACACTGCTTTTTCTTTATTTAATAATATGTGACAAAACTAATACAGAATATAGTCCAGAGGGATGACAGAAAATTGACCACAGGCATAAGGTCCAAAAACGGCAATTAAATATTAATTTATTTAACATGAATCACTGTCAGTAACTAGTTCTGTAAGATTGATACAATGTGCTACTTATTAATATATTATTATCTATTGATTTGGTAAGTGGTTAAATGTTAAGTAAAGTAGTGGGTCAAATCTGAATTAAAATAATTATCCCGCATTACACTCTTAAAAATAAAGGTGCTTTAAAAGGTTTTCGCAGTGATGCCATAGAAGAACCATTTTTGGTTCCACAAAGAACCATCTCTTTCTTACCTTTTTATAATCTGAAGAACCTTTTGTGAAACAGAAATTTCTTAATACAGTAATTGTTAATATTGCAATACTTATTTGTTTCTGTGTAGTTATTAATTAATGAAGAAACGGTATTCTAAAGTGTTAGCTACACCGAATCTTGAAGTAAGAAGACTAAAAAGAGTATTTTCTTGTAAAACCTACTATAATAATTTCATTTTTTATCTACATCTTCGAAAAACCACTGTTTTTTTTTTTTTATAGTGCACAGATGTTGCTGCTGTGCCAGAAAGCAGGGCTGTCATGCATCTATTTTTGTGAGGGGGCGCACAGACAGACAGAGACATGTGTGTACACACAATACACAGAGATAGAGAGAAGCATCCTATCTAACCTTTTTTATGAGCCTTCAAAATGCATCCCTTATTATTATTTGACATCCAAGTTCTAATGCTTTATGGGAGTTGTGCTCAACACTGATACAATTTAAACCACTGACAATAAAACCATTGGCTACACTTCATCAACTGTAAGTATAAAATGTGAAACATTAGGAAATTATTACACAATATTGGAATATATAAACATCAAGGCAAAGAGTCTATTTCATTATATATTTCATAATGCTTTATGTAAGTCAATGTTGTGGCGATTCCTATTTCCATGGTAACAGGGTCTTCTGTGATTGACGGATCTCACATGTCCCCCTTCAGTTCGAATGAGCATGACACATCTGGCAGAAAGCTCATTTGTGTGTGTGCTTTTTGAAATATGTCTGAACCAAAAAAAAAAAAAAAAAAAAAAAAAACCTGTGGCACAGTGGGTAGTGCATGTGGTCATTACACATATAAAGAGCCACTGTGGTCACATTTATACATGCAGTTTATATGTATATATGCAACACATCCTACTCCTCTTTCCTGTCTCTCTCAGCTGTCATATAAATTAAAGCAGAAACCCCGCAAATATAAGAAAAAAATCTGTGATGCTATGAAGGGGGCCCTTGGGGTTGCCATAGCTTCAGGGTGTTATCTGTTCATATCATAGACATGTTCAGTCATAGATAAGTATTTCAAATCAGTTCATTTTGGTTCCAGAAAAAAATAAATAATGAAATAATAATAATAATAATAATAATAATAATAATATATATATATATATATATATATTTTTTTTTTTTTTTTTTTTTTTTTTTTTTTTTTTACAAATGCCGTTGCTGGGGCAGTACCCTTAAATGAACGGTCTTCCTCGTTCTCATGTGTACTCTTTCTGTTATTGGTTCTGACCTGATCTTGCTGTGCTTTTCCTTCTTTGCGTGCATGTGGTAGATTGCACTTAATCTGGTGCGTAAGTGTGAGTTTGGCACATCTGCGGTGGTCCACAATCTGTGTGTGACTCTCTAAGTCATCTGAGAACTTCAGTGGGCTTGTACTGGAAATCTATCATGTGGACGGTAAAAACGGTAAAAAGGAAGTGAGCCAGGACAGATCCCTTGGGTACCCTAGTGCTACTTAGCATCATCTCCACCATGGAGACTTCATAAATACCGCCTGTCAGCATGGCAGTCTATGTTCCTGGAGACTGTGTGCAAGACAAACGCTTGCACTGCCCACAGTTTGCAATAGAAAGTGGATGTGACCAGAAATGGTTGAATGTATTTCAGTGTGAACTTTCCATATGCATTTAACTGCTTTATTCAAATATATTCAACATATCAAATGACTGAATGTAGTTGTTCTAAGACATGTTTTGAAGAACTACAATACATAAAGTCCAGCTCTGGATGTGGCTTTTTAGTGACACTTTGAGTGAAGTGTGAGTATGTGCAAATAGCCCTAAGCCTTGCTGGTTTTAAATAGCATAAACCAATTACAAAGCTATCAGACAAAACAAGCCTTTGGGGGCAAAGGTAATGCAGGATTGTGACATCCCATTGCTATATGGAGACTCTAACATGACCTATGCTGATTTTTTATATTGTTTTACTTAGATTGAATGTCAAAGGTGCAGTTTTGTGTGTGACAGAAACATTTTTCAAATTGTTCCTGCTGATTACTTGTAGCCTGTTATCTCAGCAAATGTCCAACATTGTCAAAACAGCGACTTCTATTACGGAATAATATCCTGCAGTGACAAATCAAATCTTATAACATGACCATTAATCATAATCTGCTGGACATGGAATGAGCGCAGATTGTTTTGCCCTGTGAAATGGTAAACAATCATTTGGTTTCATTCAGAGACAGGGGTTTGTGAGATCCTTTTAGCTCAACCAGCAGAACATGACCATCTGTGAAGAGTAATCAAGGGAAATTGTGAACTGGCTAACCACTACGCAGGATTTATAACTTATGAAATTAGCTTTAGATTTACCATGAAAGATCTGTTCATTAAAAATGCATTAAATGTGAACAGGATCAGTTGATGCTAAATGGAATAGCCCAAAAGTCATTAATATGAGCTTTCCCTCTTTCTCTCTTAGACAGCAGTCAGGCTGTTGCTCCGATATATATATATATATATATATATATATATATATATATATATATATATATATATATATGTTGAGTAAGAAAGGACAGCACAATAGCCATTGCATTGTGACGTATGTGGAAGACAAAGACAAACATATAAAAATAAATAATTTAAACAAACTACAATCCACATTCTTTCCTTTAAAAAACAATATGTCTTTGCCACTGGACTGAACATGCAGTTGGGGGGGGGGGGGCAAATCCTATACTGGGTTGCATTTAAAGGGGTCATGAACTGAGAAATCAAAATTCCCTTGATCTTATGACAAATAAGAAGTAATTGTAAATACAGTTAAAGTCAAAAGTTTATATACACTTTGCAGAATCTGTAAAATGGTAATTATTTTACCAGAATAAGAGGGATCATTCAAAATGCATGTTTTTTTTTTGTTTTTTTTTATTATTTAGTACTGACCTGTATAAGATATTTCATAAAATACATTTACATAGAGTTCACAAAAGAAAATAGTTGAATTTATAAAAATGACCCCGTTTAAAAGTTTACATTCACTTGATTCTTAATACTGTGCTGTTACCTGAATAATCCACTGTTTTGTTTTTGTTTAGTGATAGTTGTTCATGAGTCACTTGTTTGTCCTGAACAGTTAAACTGCTCACTGTTCTTCAAAAAAAAAAAAAAAAATCCTTCAGGTCCCTCAAATTATTTGGTTTTTCAGCCTTTTTGTGTATTTGAACCCTTTCCAACAAAGACTGTATGATTTTGAGATCCATGTTTTCACACTGAGGACAACTAAAGGACTCATATGCAACTATTACAGAAGGTTCAAACGCTTACTGATGCTTTAGAGGAAAACACAATGCATTAAGAGCCGGGGGGTGAAAACTTTTTGAATTTGAAAATCAGGGTAAATTTAACAGATTTTGTCTTCTGGGAAACATGTAAGTATCTTCTTGTAACAGGGAGTGAGAGGCGAGAGGCGAGCGGATCCATATGCAAAGCTTTATTGAAAGTCGTGGTCGAAACAAGCAGAGCTCAAACACCAGCAAACAGGGGGTAGTCCAAAAACCAGGGGTAATCTGAAGGGGTAGTCCAAAAACCAGGCGAGAGGGTCAAAATCCAGAAGAGCAGTCCAACGTGAGAAATAACAATAAACTATGAAACTGGAAAAAACTATGGCTAGACTAGAAACAAACAGAACTGAACCAAGGCTAGGAAACAAGGAACAAGATAAACACTAATGATAAAGCTAACAACTAAACAACGATCCGTACAGACAGAGGGGGAAGGGAGGCCTTTATACAAAACACTAGGGGTCACATGACAGAAACAACCAATGGGAGACAGACACATGGAATGAAGGAACCAATGGGAACATGACACAGAAGGACAAAGCATGGTGGGTTGAGTGAACACATAACATCAAACAGTCCACATTGGAGTGCCCTCTAGTGGGGCTGTCGGGCACTCCGTAACACTTCTGTAGCTTCTTAAGGGTAGTCCTAATGAAAAAAAAAAAAAAGGTATTTAGGCAAAATAAGAAAAATGTACACATTTTCATTTTTGTTCAAAAGTTTACAACCCTGGCTCTTAAAGGCACAATATGTAATTTTTCAGCTTTAAAAATAGCAAAAATCACTATATCTATGTTATATATTTTTTTTAGTTGTGTACTTACATTATCCCGACAGTTTCCACGAACTTTCAAATCCGGAGAAATTTATAGTTTAATTCGAAGACACGGGCCGTTTCTTTATTTCCGTTTTGTCGCCCATCTATGGCGTCATATAACCTTTGACCCCTCTAGTTTCTCTAAGTTCCTGCGGAACCGCCAAATACAAAGGGGAACAGAAGCAAAGAAGAGATGAAGAAGAAAAAGTAGTAGCTAGTCTTGATCGATACTATTATATTTTATATTTATATCGTTTATATTAGTATTTATACCTCAATCAATAACATAGTTATGGATCATGATTATGCTTTGCCTGCACGTTCTGTGAAGCGCAAACGTACGGGTGAAATAAATGACCAGTATGTCATTATGTCAATATGTCGCACTATGTAAGGATGTACTCACACTAGACGTTTTAAACCGTGCCCAAAGCCCGGTTCGTTTGACTTGTGTAAGTGCTCCGTGCCGCGCTCGGGCGCGGTTCGTTTAGCTGGCCCTGTCCCGGCTGAAAGAGGTGGGCCAGAGAGCAGTTCGGTTGGGCTCGGGCGCGATTCGTTTAGCTGGCCCTGTCCCGGCTGAAAGAGGTGGGTCAGAGAGCAGTTCGGTTGGGCTCGGGCGCGGTTCGTTTAGCTGGCCCTGTCCCGGCTGAAAGAGGTGGGCCAGAGAGCAGTTCGGTTGGGCTCGGGCGCGGTTCGTTTAGCTGGCCCTGTCCCGGCTGAAAGAGGTGGGTCAGAGAGCAGTTCGGTTGGGCTCGGGCGCGGTACGCATAGTTTAAGCGCTAACCGCGTCGGAGCACAAAACAAATACAATTCTGTGTCTACAAATGTATCCTATAATTACCAACACAACACTTTTCAAATAATTTAATTCAGTAAAGTATATTTAAGTTTATAATGGGTCTGGTTCTCTCCTTATTGATGAACAGGAATTGTAGTTTGCCAGTAAAGCTGCAAATTCTTTAACTAACGTTCATATTCTTTCACTCTCCGTAATAACTCACTGATACATACAAGTGAAAATCAATGAACGGCATAGATGAATTATTATTAATTATTAGGTAGAATATTAGAAAAAGTTATTTTCTCCGTTATCTCGTACGTAAGTGTGTTTCGGCCGGAGTTTGAGTGCGCGGCCAGCGGGAGTAATCGCGCTCAGGCTCGGTTCAAGGCAATTGTGCCTAGTGTGAGTACCATCCTAAGTGTAAAGTTAAGCAGTTCTCTGTTAGAGGACGAGTGCCTCTTCAAACACTATCTACAATAGCTTCTTCCAGTGATACTCAATAAGATTGGTAGGCAAAAAAGATAGTATCTCATCCGTGAACATGATTTGTGAAAACACATTTCCCATCGTTCTACGCTCCGTAATTGCGTCATCAAGCGTCGCCTCTGTTATTGTTTTTAAACAATGCGACCTCTAGCGGCGAAAAATTACATATTGTGCCTTTAATACATCGTGTTTCCTTATGAAGCATCAGTGAGCGTTTGAACCTTGCATATGAGTCCCTCAGTTGTCCTCAGTGTGAAAAGATAGAACTCAAGATCATACAGTCATTGTTGGAATTTGTGGGATCTGAAGTTTTTTTTAATAAACAATATTAATTATGATTTATAATTAACATTATGCAGATTCTGCAATGTAAACTTTTGACTTCAACTGTATCTAATATTCAAGCCAATCTGCCAAAATGATATGTTGTGGAATGTGCCATTTTATGAAGTAATGCAATGGTGTACTAAACACCACCTCTGCAGAAGAAGGTCAGTGCCTGCTTCTACACCGCTTCCTGTTTTGCCCTGCCCACTGATTTGCACATTTGGTGTAAATAATGAAAGAGGCAAATGCAGGTCTTCAAAGAAATCAAACGATGAAGATGGCTCCAAAAACAAGAAGATGCATTGCCTTCCTTCTAATCCCAACAAAGAGTTAATGAACTTATTTTTTATGAAGATCGGTAAGAACTTAGTCCTTTGTTCACTTCTTTTTACTGCAGAATTTTTAGAAAGATTAAAAAAAAAAGTGAAAAGACGATGCAGTGCCGACTACATTGGTTCAGACAGTAACGTCGTACCACACAATTGTGAGCAACTGTTTTTATTATGTGGTCACTATTGCTTTGTCTGTTATTAGATTGTTTGTTATGTACTAAGTATTTCTGCATTTTTAACCTAAATCACAGCAGCGTCCATATATGAAGTCTGTTATATAACATAACTGTTAGCCAATCATAGCAGTGGGCATTTATTTCAGAGTAATCAATCCTGTTCAAACAGAGTATTCTGATGAGGAAAGTAGTTTACTACTTCAAAATTTTGATGATTTTGATGTAAAAATCTTGATAACAATATAAGTGGACCTCTGAGAACAGTACAATATAATAAAAAAGGCTGTTCATGACCCCTTTAAATCTTATATTTAAATCTATTCATTCTAAAGAATTCCCTGGAAAATAAACCATAACAATTTAAGTCAATATAAATTACAAAATAAAATGACCTGCATGCGGTCACATTCACTTTAGCAGGGGTTTGAATCACAATGACTTGCGCTGAGCAGTTTAATATATGACATTAAAATAACAAAACGCTCAGGGAAATTATGTAATAAAATAAAATATTTTTTTCTATGTTTGACTCATAATTGGTTCTATTTCTGTAGCTATTTCTCCTCTGTCATGTGACCATTTACGTCATTGTACCTAACCAGCACCGCTGCACCAATTCATTCTACTATTCTTCTATAGAGTGTATGGTCATGAAGTCATTCAAATTAATGCTTACAGCTGAAAGCCTGTATGCTGTTTATGCCTCAGAAATAATTATGAGACATGCAGTGGATGGCAGAAACAGCTAATCAGTATCTTTTGTTAAACATCAAAAGGGGATAAGACAGACTGTTGATGTTCTGGCTGCTGAAAACCAGCCAGGTAGATGTGGAGGCACCATTACTCAGCTAATGAGCTCAGATATATATATATATGTATATATGGGCAGGTCTGTAGGTGAAGGGATGGAAGCAGCAGCCAGCCTGAGATAGTCCTATTTTGCAGTAATCCTGCAAGGCTTAGAATGGCAGCTGCCCGGTGAGCGCAACATGAAGCCGACCCCACGGAGCAGAGTGAGCGGGCGATTATGCAAATCAACAGACCTCTCTCACACTGCCCTAAAAAAGGTGCCTGATTGCTTTTGGCAAACCTTCACTAGAGCCTGAGCAGATGTTTCACCTCTGTCTACCAAACCTCTCGGTGAGGTGCACATGATGGATTTCCTGAGCAACATGTGCACGGTGTCATAGATGAGCACTGAGGAAAGTTTGGTTGGCTTTGTTCGTGGGTTTTAAAGGATCAATAACTGTAAAAAAAAAGAAAAAGAAAAAGTCAAATACACAGTCCATCAAGCTACTTAGTGTCACAAAACAATCAACGATTGACCAGCCTGATGAATTGTCTATTTCTTCTGTCACGTAAATGTTTATGTTTTGGATGTCCTTCAAATGTGCCATAAAGCCGCACATATAAATATATTACTGCTGTTGTACTGGCCAAGTCTTAAGGTGTTTCTAATGAATCACACTTTTGACAGCACAACAACAAACAGGTAAATTCTCATAACACAATAATGGAGTTCATATAATGGATGGCCATTTTAGTGGCTTGATAAAGCCCATTGAAGCAATAGGCATGGTGCCAAGTTCAGGGACGGTTGACGGCAGCTGTCAGTCACGCATCATCTTTACTTGTCAGAAGTGCATTTTGCTTTTTTATATCACTCTGGTTCAGACCTCATTTTCCTCCTTGTCATCTGATGAAAAGAGTTGTTTTGCGCTGTGCATTTAAATTAATGTTGAGAGTAAAGCGGGATATATCTCATTTGCCAGATGTAATTTAGTGGAACAGGACACAATTAAAGGTGCACAATGTAATTGGTTTAAAATTACGTGCATTCACATGAGATCTGCGGCCTAGAAACGCAGTTGGACTAGGTCGCCCCCTCAAGGGGGACACTATGTTGACATCACATGACCAGCTGAAAATTCTGTCATCATTCACTCGATGTTGTCACAGTTCTGTCTGTCTTGTCATTGGTTTTTCCCATTTGTCTTCCCCCCGTTGATCTGTCATTTGGTTTAGCCTTCGTCACCGTCATCTGTTACACCTGTGTTTTATTATCAGTCATCAATGTCACCTGTGTTTCTTGATTAGTTTGTCTTTAAGAGTCAGTCTTTGAGTTCAGTGTATTGTCAGTCCTTAACGTTTTGATGTGTGTGAAAGCTCTTCGTGTTCCTGCCTTGTTCCTCTTGGAGAATTATATTAAATATATTGTATTTGTGAATATCGTCTATCGTCTCGTCTAGTCCTGCATACACCCATGACAGAAGGACCGACCTAAACAGTTCCCCAGCGTGTTTCCCCTGCTTTATTTTTCGTTTTTCTCAGTGTTTATTTTTTGGTTTTTATCATGGACCCTGCTGTGAGCATCATTCTCCTGGAGCAGGGGGATCGCTCTCTCGAGGACTACACCAGAGACTTCGTCCACCTCGTGCCTTACACGCACTACCTGGACTACTGCCTCTGTACCTTCTTCCGTAAGGGACTGAACAACACCATCAAGAGGCAGTTGTCCGGGGAAGGTCCTCGAGAGAGCATCGCTGATTTCATCGTGTGGGTGCTGGTGTCCAGCAGATCTTCGTCGAACGCGGAGGACGACACCAGCCCCACACCTGACCCAGAACCCAGCCCAACATCACCCCGACAAGCGGAGTTGCAGCCCGAGCCCACCGACGATGGAGAGCCAGAGCCAAGAGCGACAGAGCCAGAGCCGGACACATCGGACCAGGTGCGAGGGCCGACTGCAACATCCGTGACGGTGGAGTATGACGTGGAGCTAGAGAGGGCTACAGAGAGCCCTGCCCACTGCACCACCGCTGAGGGTGAGCTTGGATCTATTTCTGGGGATTTAATAGACTTCTTCTCGGATCTTGCCCAAGATAACTCTGGTAACTTAATTGACTTTGATATGGAAATATCCGTCTGTCCTGTCTGCCCGGAATTCCCACCCACCCACCCTCTGTCATCTGATGCCATGTTTGTCTGGCCGCCGCTGTCCCCTGACAGCCCCTCAGCTCACCCTCAGCCCACCACCTGTGCAGTGGGCTCGCCGCGGGACTGCCAGCTTCCATCGGCGTCTCGGCTGGAGGATTCCTCAGCTCCGCCTTCAGCCTCCGAGTCCTGGACTCCGCCTCGGCCCTTCGACCCCGCGGTTCCACCACGGCTCTCGACGCCCTCCTCTACACCGTCACCCGTCGATCCACCAGCTCCACCGGGCTCCATCGTCTTTCCGGCTCCGCCCTGGTCAGTCGTCACCCCATCGGCTCCTCAGGACTCTGCTCCTCCGGCTGTGCCTCGTCGCGCCGTCCCACCGGCTCCTTGGGACTCCTCCTTCCTGCGGGCACAGCCTCCATCCTCTGTCGCTCTGGCTCCGCCGCGGATCTCCGGGACTCCGCCTCCGCCTCGGGCGCCAGAGCCTGTTCCACCTTGGCCCTCCGGATCCTCGGCGTCACCCCGGATCATCGGCTCTCCGTCTCCGCCTCGGGCTCCTCCTCCATCTGCTCCGCCTCTGTCGGTCGGCCCCATGGAGTCGGCGGTCCTCCCTCCACCATGGCTCCTCCCTCCGTCGGCTCCACCGTGGGCCGTCATCATGGCTGTGGTCTGGGTCCTGTGGATTTCCTCCTGCTCCAGGTCCCTCCTGTGTCTTCCCTGGCTCCTCCCTCCGTCGTCGCCCCCATGGACTGTCTTCTGTGTTACCTGGACTTTTGTTCTGGTCCTCCTCCGGGGGTTGCGTCCTCCGCCGGAGCCCCCTCCCTCATTGACTTTGGTTTCCTGGTTTTCCGCCCCTCTCGTTTTTTCCACGGCGCGAGGACGCGCCTTTCCGGAGGGGGGCGTAATGTCACAGTTCTGTCTGTCTTGTCATTGGTTTTTCCCATTTGTCTTCCCCCCGTTGATCTGTCATTTGGTTTAGCCTTCGTCACCGTCATCTGTTACACCTGTGTTTTATTATCAGTCATCAATGTCACCTGTGTTTCTTGATTAGTTTGTCTTTAAGAGTCAGTCTTTGAGTTCAGTGTATTGTCGGTCCTTAACGTTTTGATGTGTGTGAAAGCTCTTCATGTTCCTGCCTTGTTCCTCTTGGAGAATTATATTAAATATATTGTATTTGTGAATATCGTCTATCGTCTCGTCTAGTCCTGCATACACCCATGACAGATGTCATGTCACTCGAAACCTGTATGACTTTCTTCATGTTTTGAAAGTCAGTGGGGTCCAAACATCAGACATCACTGATTTGACATTGGAATGGCATCAGGAGTAAATGGCTCTTTCTAAACTATTCCTTTTATTTTGATTAACAAATATAATAAATTGAAGATCTAAACATAATAAACGGATAGATTTTTCTCACTTAAGCTGTAGACCAATTTGGAGTAGACGTCACACAGCACTTGCTGCTGTGCGCATATTGTGGTAGCAGAAAAGCACTGGTAACAAGTGGAGGGAAATGGGTGAAATCCATGGAATAAGAGAAAAAAAATATTGCTGTGTCTTTGGATGTCAGAATCGGAATGCAAATCATTTTTATAGAAATATTGTCATCAAAGATGTCATTTAAAGCTAAATGCAGACATTTAAATGGACAGACTATGGATGAAACCTGCTATGATTACTCTACTTTTAAAGCATACAGTGCCTTGCGAAATTATTCATATTATTCAATTATTAATTTAACTCAGGAGCATTCATATTGCTTCTAGATGTTACTACACTTTGAGTGGAGTTTGAGCTTGTCACATCATACACCAAAAAGACTGGAGGCTGTGAAGGTGCTTTAACGATGTACTGAGTTAAGGGTATGAATACTTATGCAATGTACTTATTTCAGTGTTTTATTTTTAATAAATTTGTAAAATTTGCAAATCTGGTTTTTGCTTTGTCATTATTATGGTGTATGGAGTGTAAATTGATGTGGGGAAAAACTAATTTAAAGCAGTTTAACATAATGCTGCAACAAAAACAAAATGTGAAAAAATGAAGAATGAATACTTTTGCAAGGCACTGTATATTTGATAGGTATACATTATATTCACATCAGTTCATAGGGGACTTATTGTATTAGGGTCATTCCATGAAATCGGTGTCTTTTGCATCCCTAAGAAATAATCAAACATATAATTAATATAACGACAGATAAATTTGCGATTTAAAAATATTACAATACTATGTATTCTTTCATCAATATTACATAAAAAAGTCAACTAAATATTATTTCAAATAATTTAAATAGCATTTATGCTGATAACAGACAACATTTATGCTGATAACGGACAAAGACAAACAGACGGCCGCATTTTACAATACCCTTAAACATTAGATCTCTTAGAAATGTGCTAAATCAACAATGCACTGACTTTAACTGAAAAACTGACTAGTTACTATTGTCATACAACTATGCCAAGTAAGTGCAAAACTATGTAATGCAATTTAAAATGGTAACACTTCATAGTAATGTAAACAAATATGTGTGGTGTGGCATGTGGTCACTCTCCAAATTAGGATGTTATATATATATATATATATAAAAAAAAAAAAAAAAAAAAAAAAAGAAGCAAAATTTGAAACAGTCCCAACTATTGGATATTTCTATATAGTAACTTTTGTGTAGGTAGAAAAAATTTGCAGTAAAGTCAGATTTGCAAAGGACTCATCTGGTTCCTGTGTTTTTGCGCCTAGGCTGTCTAGGTGAGAAATTCTTTACTGATGATCCATCTCCAAGGTTCACCTAGTTGATGTGGTCTCTGCTTACATTCAGGGCTGTAGCAGTCGTCTCTACCACCATCTGGGCTGGGTACGGACTGGATCCAGGGGACTGCAGTGACTATCTGATCTGGATATAGACTGGATCTGGTGGCTACGGTGGCCTCCGAATAAGAACAAAACATACTAATATTAGCAGTGATGGGCAAGCTACTTGGAAAATGTAGTGAGCTAAGCTAACAGTTACTCTTCATTAAATGAAGCTTAACTACACTAAAGCTATAGCCTTGGGTAATGTAGCAAGCTAAGCTACAGCATCATGGCAAAAGTAGTTCACTACATCTAAGCTATTTTTTAAAATTTCATTTTTCTATTGAACCAACATCATACCAAGTCAATGCTCTCTCAGTGATCAATTAAATTGTCAGTCATACAGGCATACAAGTTCAGTTTAATTGTTTATTCAACCACTCTTCCAAACCAATTTGGCAACAAAAATCAGTATCATGTACAGGGCTGGATTTATCTCATATCTTGAGGGGTTGAATTCTTTCTTGAAAAAAAAAAATGGCATCAGTTTCAGAATATTAAACGAATAAAACAGGGAAAACATGAAATTTGTAAATAAAATAATTTTATACATATTGAATAACATAAGTCTATATATGAATGGGTGTTCGTCAACTGATTGCATGTCGTCAGAGTTTACAGTGTTGACAGCTTCGTAAAAAATAGCCTAATGGAAGCGCTGTAGATTTGCTGTATATAGCTACTAAAATATGACACAAAAACAGCACTTTAATTTACTGCCGTTTTTGAACAAAGATATTGATTGATTTCATGAATACAGGAGCCTGTTTTTTTTTTTTTTTTTAATTTTCAGAATCTATAGTACATAGCAAATACAGAAATAAAACAAATCACAAACATTTGCAGTCAAAACTGTGAATAAAAGACAAGTGTGGAATGTAAGCCAGATTTGGCCCAGACCCTGTTACTATCTGGGAAGCAAAGCTAAATTCTATTGTAAATTTGTTAACTGACAGTAAGAATATATAACCGAATCAAGCGGCTGTTTTCGTTTGTAGAAGGTAAAACACATTAACATAAATTGTAAGTCTTTGAGAGGAAAAATTAAACCGACAGGTCACAGCGGCTAGGCCTATAAGTCACATTTTATTATATTCTGAAATAAACAGGCCTACAGTGTAATGTTATGACATTATTTCCCTCACTCCACAACAAATCCTTTAACTTTAACCTTATTCAGAACAGAACAATGATAAAATAAATAAATAAATTTGCCTAAACAATCCAAAACAAATTAAATGCGAAACTGAAAGTAAAGTTGGGCTTATGTAGACTACCTCTCTTGCCACAAATACAAATGATCCATTTCTGCAATGTATTTGAAGCGAAATTATTATGCATTGGGTAAGCTTTGTACTTCATACACGTCGACGGAAAATATCATGATGTGCCACAGGACCGGTGGTCACGCTGAACTGCATGTAATACACACTATTTAAATTGAGTAGTGTAACTTCTGGGTGACTGTGTTTTATTTTTCAAATGAACAGCTGCAGTGATAGTGTGCGCGTAATAAGACACCGGCGCGATCAAACAGCTGAATGACATATTCTGTCATTTTGGTCATAGTAAAGACATAATTCGATACTGCAAAGTCCAAAGCAGTTTGAAGTATCACGCATATTAGCAAAGATTATTATAATTTGTTTGTTTTTGCTAAGAACGAACTGAAACATTTTGCCTTTCGCCATGAATTTGACACCCACACCCACCCACTCCCCATCTCTATACTGCAGGTTTGAGACCTTCCCAGAGCACTAGCCTGCTTCAAAGACTAAAATCAAGGCGCCCATCACTAGTTCTAATACTACGTTTTGCATTGCAGATTATGCAGTTTTCTGTTGCTATGTGGGCACTCAGTTTTTTTCTGACATTTAGCTAAAATATAAAGATTCAGCGCTTCACATAAGCAATTTGGTTGTGTCGGCAACAAATGCTAGACTAAGACACACTTTTCTCATCTCCTCGAATGCAAAAAACAAAACATTAGCCTTTATAAATACAGTGCTGTATCATAAATACAGAAAACATGTACTTTTAAATCAACACTTCTTTATTTACCTCAAGTCTGCAAACAAGCTGAGATGCTTCAAACTGCGCGCCGCACTTCATTCACGAGAGAGGCGGGAGGAATAATACGGTTTGACTGACAGTTTAACGAGCCAATGGCATCACAAGGTTTAGTGGCGGTGGCACCAGGATCAGTTTTCCGTAGCAGTTATATTTCCGATTTGAGCTTAAAGTATAGAACAATATATAGCTTGTAGCTTTTGTTGACGCTACCGCGCTACTTGATCAAAATAATAGCTTAGCTACTGAAAAGCTATTTGATTCAGAAAACAGGGACACTACCACCATGCTACTGAGAAATGTAGTTAATGCAACAAGTACATCAGGTGTTATGGGAAGTGTTCCCGGTTCAGATTGACCTATAGTGCAGCCTAACAATCCTTTAACGGACTTGGATTATAGAAATGTGTTAATGTGTTAAGTGTAGGTCAGGTTAAAAGATGTGTCTTTAATCTAGATTTATACTAACAGAGTCTGTCTGCCTCCCGAACAGTGTTAGGTAGATTATTCCAGAGTTTAGGCGCTAAATATGAAAATAATCTGCCGCCCGCAGTTGATTTTGATATTCTAGGTATTATCAAGTTTCCAGAGTTTTGAGAACGCAGTGGATGTGAGGGACTATAATGTGATAATAGCTTGCTCAAGTACTGAGGAGCTGAACCATTGAGGGCTTTATAAGTAATTAGCAAGATTTTAAAATCTATACAATGTTTAATAGGGAGCCAGTGCAGAGAACCGGGCTTATGTAGTCATACTTTCTGGTTCTAGTAAGAACTCTAGCTGCTGCATTTTGGACCTGATGGAGTTTGTTTATTAATCGTGCAGAACAGCCAGCCAAAAAAGCGTTACAATAATCTATCCTTGAGGTTATGAATGCATAAATGAATGGTGAAATAAATTAAATTAAAGGGATAGTTCACCCAAAAATGAAAATTTGATGTTTATCTGCTTACCCCCAGGGCATCCAAGATCTAGGTGACTTTGTTTCTTCAGCAGAACACAAACCAAGATTTTTAACGAAAACCGGTGCAGTCTGCCAGCCAAATAATGGCAGTGGATGGGGACCAGAGCTTTAAAAGTAAAAAAAAAAAAAAACATGCACAGACAAATCCAAATTACACCCTGCCGCTCGTGACGATACATTGATGTCTTAAGACATGAAATGATCAGTTTTTATTTTTTACCTTTGATACACAGCCACGTCCAACTGTCATGAGCACGAACTTTTCATCCGGCTCGTTACATGTGTACACACTCTAGCGTAGAATACGCAAACGCCATAAGGGGAAATCGGTGAAAAGTCCCAGATGAGTTTGCGCAAGCAAAGTAATGTTTTAGCTTTAAAACGGTTTGAACAATCAGGATAAGCGCAAGTAATTGCCATTTTGAATAGCCGCTATACCCACAATCTATGTGCACTGTGTAAACAATGAGTGTCGTATACACGCAACAGATCGCTTCTGACATTTGCATATACTACGCCTGCGTACACTCGTGCTAAACTTGTGCTCATGACAGCTGGACATGGCTGTGTATCAAAGGTAAAAAATTATATAAATACTGTTCATTTTTTCGCAAAAAACGATCGTTTTGTGTCTTAGGACATCAATGTATCGTCACGAGCCGCGGGTGTAATTTTTTTTTACTTTTAAAGGTCTGGTGCCCATCTACTGTCATTATTTGGCTGGCAGACTGCAACGGTTTTAGTTAAAAATCTTTGTTTGAGTTCTGCTGAAGAAACAAAGTCACCTACATCTTGGATGCCCTGGGGGTAAGCAGATAAACATCAAATTTTAATTTTGGGGTAAAGTATCCCTTTAAATAGGTCGCAATTCCGATATAGGTATTTTTGAGTTGAAAAAATGCAGAGAAAATTGCAAATGCTAGAAATGTGCCTTTCGGACAAAAGATTGCTATCGAATAGCACACCTAGGTTTCTAACTGATGATGAAGAATTGACAGTGCAACCAATGAGTATTAGACAGTGTTTTAGGTTATTACATGAGGTTTTAAGTCCAATCTCACAGAGGCAGAATTTTGAACCTTTTTTAAATAATTTATTTCCATGGCTTTCATAGACCGCTACTTGAAAACTGACTTTTTCTACCTCCAGATAGGGTCCACAACCCCCCCCCCCCCCCTAAAAAAAAAAACAACAACTGTGTTGCAAACACTGAAACTGGTATATATGGATAAGCTAAAGGGAAGGTCTATTGCTATTTCATGAATTCTGACTTATTTATACTGCTAAAGAGTTGGATTCTCATGCTAAACATGACTTAGTTGGATGCATGAGTATTTCTGTGCCAAATACACTCCTTTAGGGTTTGTAAGTTTAGGAAAGTTTGTTTTTCCTTCTTCTCTCGAGTATGGCCCATTGTGATGTCATGAAGGGCAGAATTCCTTGTATGGGCACTTCTCCTGGAAGCGCTTGCACGTACATCAACCACGCCCATCAGCTTGCGTCATTCAGGTTACGTAAGTCATTGGATCTCGACTGTTTCCGAAGAGAAGCATTAAGCTGTATGTATCTTTTAAAAATCTGATAAAACTTAAGACTCTTCTGAGATATGAAGGATGGAAAAATACTCTATAGGTACTCAAGATTAACATGAGATTGTCAAAAACTTTTTGTGTTATGTTTGCTTTACTACTAACATATTGTACATGGCAAGATAAAATATTCATTATTTTGAATCAAACGTACATGTCCTTTATTATTTCCATTATCATGATGCTTCTATAAAAAATGTATTTTTCAACAATGTATGTACTGTACAAACACAGAACAGATATGTAAATGTGAAATGTAGTATGCATGTGTATATACATCTTTGTGTCATTTGTATCTGCGTGTGAGATATCGCACATAACTTTGTGCTGGTGAAAGAGTATGGTGCTGTTCACAGTCTGGTGGCTTGCAATGACACAACACGACACTCAACACATTTTTACCGCTATTTTGTGGAGGAATAGCTTGTAGGACTGAATGGATCTCAGGCCGTTTGTCACATTGAAAGATGTTAATGGCAAACATGCCGGTACACAGTCTGAGGAAAACCGATTTTAAAGTGAGAACAAAGGCATCTGTTGCTTGCAAATCTATTTCCTTTTAAAATGAATGATTACTTTTGTTATTTTGTACATTTTTGTACAAGCCCTGCAGAGATTAAAACTTGTAGCTATTGGCGACTGGATAATTGGCAGAATATTCAGACAGACATCGCAATTAAAAGTCTAAACTACAAATGTGGATGTATTTGACTGACCCCTTCCCTTCACTCCATCTTTTCTTTGTACCGTGCATGAACTTCCCTGCTGTGGTCAAATGGTTTCCATTAGTGATATGGTTAGATTTGTATTACTAAGTCAAAATGACTGATGTGTCTAATGTATCTGTCAAATTGTATGTAATGTACTGTGGTTTTGAAAGCCTCTGGTTTGGGATGAAAGCAGCTGCATTGAAACTGTATGCCAACACAAGCAAGAGCGGAAGAGACACAACAAAATGTAATCAAATCAAGTTCTGTAATCATCCATGTGATTACAGTTCTCAGAATATGTAGAATATTACTATCATAACAAAATCAGCAGGAAAGTCCATTATTACACAGATAGGGGAAGTTGGGGCTTATTTATTTGAAGTGATTGCCTGCTTGTAAATAGCCAATATTAAATATAATAGGCTAAAAGGTTTATTGCTGCAAGTTTGCAAGCTGCTTTTAGAAATGTTTTCAAAATGTCTCCAAAAGTATTTATCAGAAGCACTTCTATAACAGGCATTTCTGTCTGAGTGGATAATTTGGACTTGATGTGGTTTTTCAGACACATAGAATGCAGGATTCATGCCCTTCATATGGAGAAAAAAAAAAAAAACATTGAGCATACAAGCATCAGATTTCTATTTAATTACGAATTAGAACTTTGTTCCAATATACCTTATGGTTCCAACATGTTGTTAACTCTTTAAAAGTCGTAAAATTGTGCTATATGTGAATCTCAGGATGTAAATTAAAAAAGGCGAAAGCACAAAAATAGGAACCTGTTTGACTATGTAATGACAGCAATGTGACCTTGTCAAATGGTCTCTAAAACTAATTGCATTGGTCTCAATCTAGCCTGGAAAATGTGTCATGTCTGTCATGAACTGGATGAGTTTTGTGGAGGCACAATTCCAGTTTCATTATCCAAGTCCAAGATATACATGAATGAAAACGCTTTTGCATGTATTCTACATGTCACCAGGACGTAAATGGTATAACGAGATGTCACAGTCTCTCATCCTAGCAATAATAGAGCATTCGTGCTAGTGCTGTCAAAACTGTGATGATTTTGTTGTATCACTTTTTAAAATTTGTTAGTGGAATAGAGTGTGAGGTCCATTAGAGAAAATAAAACTGAAATCCGAAATGTCCCATTTACAGAAAAGCTTACTGTATCTTTCTTTTTAAAGTTGAAAACTTCACCCCAGATAAATGTGGGTGTGATAGAGTGGATAGCCTACATTTGAAAATTTTTACTTTCCTGGAGTCCTTGAGTTTTGGTGTCAGATATCAACCCTCTTGAGTACCTGAACAGATTTATTTCTTCAAATAGTTCATTTAGGAGGTCCTCCAAGCTGAAAGAGCGTGATTAAATGTGTGGAAGCAGTTTTAAAAAGAAATATGAACTATTCACTGTTCAATCCACTGATTCTTTGTTGTACTGGGCCATCTTCTTCAAGAAAAACATTTTAATAGATTTCTGCCTCAGGCAGTTTGTCTTATTCAGTGAAATTCCAAAAATCCATGGCCTCCTCTGATGATATTAGTAAATGTTTCATGCCAAACCTAATGAAATCCTAATTCTCATACTGACATCTAGTGTTAGCCTATAGAATGGGCATCTTCTAAGACTGTAACCATAGAAACACATAGACAAGTAGTTGTTCTGACCTTTCTTGCAATGATCTGCTGCTAATCTCAGACAAGGCTTCAGTGCTTGTGTAAATAAATTAGTATAAATAAGTAAACACTATTACTACAAACACAACCTGTACTACTACAAAACTGAAACAACAACTATGCTACTACTATATTACTACTGCTAATATACTAAAGACGCAGTCTTTAGAATAAAATTATAAGGCTGTTTTTCATTAAAATATTATAGCCAAAAGCATTTAATGATTACAGCTCTATAACCAATCAAAAAATCTTTGTATGACGTGTCTAATGCATATCGGTCAAAAGTGTCTGGCACTGAGGTGTTCAATCATGCTTTCCTTTTTCCATTATCAAGATAAATGAGCACAGTAAGGGTTTAAGAGATTTGCCCTATAGCCTATGGCTTTCAGTCCACCAGTTTACCTAACATTATCTTACTATGGCTACATATGATACTAATAATAATAATAATAATAATAATAATAATAATAATAAAGTGTGTAGGAGAAATATATTTACTTATTCTTTTATTAGAATTTAATCATTATTTTATAGAAGTTCGTATATACAGTTAAGCCCGAAATTATTCATACCGCTGGCAAATTCTGACTTAAAGTTACTTATATTCAACCAGCAAGTTTTTTTGTGACTGGAAATGACACAGGCTTTTCCCAAAAGATAATAAGACAATGTACAAGAGGCATCACTGTGGAAAAAAAATATTACTATTTTTTTTATTTACATTTGAAGAAAAAGTGGCATGTCCAAAATTATTCATACCCTTCTCAATAATCAACAGAGAAGCTATTACAGCAATCAAACGCTTCCTATAATTGCTAACCAGTTTTTTGCATGTCTCCACTGGTATTTTTGCTCATTCATCTTTAGCGATGAGCTCCAACTCTTTCAGGTTGGAGGGTCTCCTTGTCATCACCCTGATCTTTAGCTTCCTCCAAAGATTCTTAATTGGATTTAAGTCAGGACTGCAAAATGTAAATGTTTTGTCTGCTAACTATTTCTTCACCACTTTTGCTGTGTGTTTTGTCGTGCTGAAATGTCCACTGGTGCCCAAGGCCAAGTTTCTCTGCAGACTGCCTGATGCTGTTGTTGAGAATTTTGATGTATTGGTCCTTTTTCATGGTGCTGTTCACTGTGATTAGGTTCCCTGGCCCACCGGCTGAAAAAACAACCCCAAAACGTTAGGTTCCCACCATCATGTTTGACAGTGGGGATGGTGTTCTTAGGGTTGAAGGCTTCTCCTTTTTTACGTCAAATGAAGGCTACATCATTGTGGCCAAACAATTAAATTTTTGTTTCATCTGACCATAAAACAGAAGACCAGAAGTTTTCTTCTTTGTCCAGATGAGCATTTGCAAAGGTCAAGCGGGCTTTATATATATCTTAGTTGTATTTTTCATCTAAGAAATAACAGTCCATTAGAATGTACAAAACATCTGGCACACTTTAGACAAACAAAATATTGTAGTAATAATTATTTCATAATATTAATGCTTTTTCCAACTACAATCAAGAGTGAGCCTGTCGTGTGATATATGGGAGAGCATCCCTCCACAGCATTAGTTTAAGTTACTCAGATGAGCAGTCTGATATACAACATTCCTGTAGATGACTGCAAATGTAGGAACAATTTCACCACTGAATGTTACGACTGACCAATTTAAATCAAGTATTACAGAATGCAGGGTAATAAGCAGGAATATGGAGATAATTATTATATCTTCACTGTGACTGTGTCTTTACTGCATACTCATGGTGAATCTCATGGGAAGTGATTACACATGACACCATGCTGTTGCATGCCAATCCTGATACAAGCTCTTGCCCTCAGTATTTTCACACTTCAGACATGTAACCTGAAGGCTCTGCTGGCTGTTGGGTTGGATCCAGCTGATATGTAATCTTACTCAGATGTGAATAAGTTTTACTGCACCCACCTATTCCTGTGCCTTCTGTCTCAGCATTTGAAGAGTTCATTTGCAAAAACAGATAACTCCATTTTTAGCTATTTTTTTTTTCCATTGTGCATTCCAATTAATCTAAATCAAACTGCAGTTGGGTTATTTTGATATAAAGTAAAAATAACTTAAACTACAGCTAACTAACACAATAAAAACATGATAACATAACAAAAAACACGATTTTTGAGTTTTCTGTTTTTGCAAATAAACTAATTTCTTAATCATTCATCTCAATATGTGCAATGTGCCTATATCACTTAAAATACATGCAGTAGTTTCTAGTCTAAACTCTAGAATGACCTTTATACATAATATATACTGTATTTATTTTGGGTGTATCTAACAGGCAGTATTTGGTCTCAATAATCTATTATTTGCTCCAGAGCAAACAGGTTTTTTGCTGAGGGCAAAGTTTCATAACTTTATATTTTTAACTGTAATGCTATGTCAGAACACTGCCTTTGTATGTTTGACTGAATTGTCCCAGGTTTCCCCAAAATGTGTCTGTGAGTTTCAGCTCAAGATACTCCACAGATCATTTATTATATCATTTTGAAAATGCCTATTTTTAATGGGAGCAGAAACAGGCCGTTTTTGTTCACATCACTTTAAATGCAAATGAGCTGCTGCTCCCTGCCCCTTTTTCCAGAATAGGGCTGTGACTTTACAGCTCATACTTCAGATACTCTGCCAAAAAAAAATATCTGTTTAGTTTTGTTTATCATGTCTATCACACTGAAATCATGCATTTTAAAGCCATATCAGTTTAACTTCTGATATAGGGTTTTCTGAGAGCACACACCTGAAGCATGCATACAGAAAGTGGCTGTCACAGCATACAAAACTAAGTTCTCTTTCATGTGTTATTGCACTTAAACTGTCAAATACACACAAGTTTATGTTAAAAACACACACACAAGTTATAAAAAAGTCAGTTATGTCTGTGAAGGTAAACAGCTGGGAAAGAAATTGCATGTTTATATTAGATCTGTGTGACAGAAGCATAATATACAGTAAATAAATCAAATCCACTGCTCTTTTGTCTCCTCTGAGGCTGGGCCTCTAAATAGTGTTCCGTTCTCGTATGTGCAGGCAAAGACAGATCAGTTAACATGCCTTGCTCAAACTTTTGTCATGACTGGTACACCACTGTCACATGGGAAAACAAAATGGCGGTGCCGTTGTAATGTTTAGCCTTATTGGAAGATGATACAATAATTAAAACGGGTCAGATTATACTGTGTGAGATAAAATAAGTGTTTTAAAAAGATGAGACAACTACAAAAGTAGAATAAATAAATAAAGTGTATTTACTATATTTACAAAGAACTTAAAACAGCACAATACAACTAGAAATCCTAGGCTGTTAAAAGCACAAAGTCCTTTTGTTCCATACCATTAAAACAGTCCTTAAGAAATCCAGCGTGCTGTAAATTCCCAAAAAGTGTCCACCGGTGTATATACTATCCAAAGAACTGATAATCCAATAAAAGTGAGTTGCTGGAATGGTAAATCCTTAAAAGAAACTCCTCAATCCAGCATGTTTGGTAAATTACCCAGATTGTTTGTCATGCTGCCTCCTTTATACTATTTATTTCCTATTTCCTGTCATGTGATGAGTCACATGACAGGCAGACAGAGTCACTTAAAGACATACACACATTAAAATAGTTAAGAGGAATAAAATGGCTAAGATAACATAAAAACCTATTAAAACTCAAATCAAAATCATAATATACTGAGCAGGTTAAAACATGTGTCCTGTGTGACAGTGTCACACAGCGGTGGAAATGTATAGATTAAAGGGTGGTAATATTATAATAAGATCCCTTTTCTATGTCACGGAGGGAGAAAAATCTGAGTGGCTCATTTTTATTTTATTTTTTAAACAAGCTTGAAGAACAAAAATCTTATCAAAACAATGTTACTGGGTTTTTTGTTTTTGTTTTAGGGAATACTGGGTTGGCAGATGCACTAGGGACACAATTATAGCACTTAAACTCGCAAAAAGTCAGATCATGATATGTCCCCTTTAATAATAATATTTGGTATTGAGAAATGTTCTGGGAATAAAGTTTCCAAGCACTGTGTTCAAGAGATCAAAATCCGCACTTCCTGGGAAACTGGGGAAAAAAATGTGCTGGTTAATCCAGTTATCCAGTCACATCCACTGTTTTGGCAAAGCCACATGAATTTTGTTGTTATTGCTGCACAATAATCCAAAATTTATAAAACAATTTAGATGGAAACATTGCTACTGTTACATCATTAGATGGTGACAAGAGACTGTTTTTTTTTGAGTGAGTCAGTAGCAAAGTCTTTTATACTGAAAGAATAATTTTTACTTTCTTTACTTTAGGCAACACCTTGGCAGTGTTGTCAAGGCAAATCTCCTTAAAGGTAAATGGAAAAGAAAGGACCATTCCACTTTTTATTCTGAATTTGAGGCTGACCTGAAGAATGAATGCTGTATCAGATGCAGGTAATCACACTCGATCAGTCCATAATTAATACTCTACACAACATAATATAATAAGCTTTCACTGAAGCAACATTCCTTCATCCCTAGGTCAAAAGTGACATTTTCGAATTAGTTAAACTGTCAACTTGAGATTTGAATCCGTGGTGAAAGGAAGTACTTCCACACACATTTTTTTTTTTAAGACACCTTGTTGTCTTTATTTACTGTTTATATATATAGCTTGTAAGTTAGTTAGTTAGTTAGAAGGAAGATGCATTGACTAAAGAAGAGAACTGATGTTAAGCATTTTGTCATATTTTCTTCGTCACTCTTGAAATCTCTCAGTCCTGGGAATTGTTCTCCCATAGTGCTCCGAGGCCTGAGGCAGCAACGGATAGATCTCATTTTGAGCTTTATAAGGCGTCTGCCTAATCTACAATCGCATGAAAAAGTAAAGTGGATTTTAGCACTTCAAAGAGGTATTTCATCCCGAAGATTTCCGCAATCATTTCTTAATATTGGGTTTAACCTTTCATCCCCTCTATTTCTTGTTTACTCTGTCAATTTTTCCAACTTTTTCTCATTGATACTTATGTTCAGTGCCTGAACTGAATAAAAAGATAAGAGCTTATTGAGCTGAAATGCTGAACTGGAAACCAGACTTTTAGGATGAGGAATGAAATAAGAAATTGCAATAGCTCACAAACTGTGCTTGACAGTATTAAAACACATGTATCTCACACACAATCAGCCAGAGGCATTGGAAGAAAGTGCAGAAATGTGCCGTTAATGCAGGCTAAGAACTGCTGCATGGTATTTTGTCATGAGGTTTGTCACCTGCAAGTGCTAGAAACTATTAGTCAGCTGACACAACCATATAACATGTTTATTAGGCAAATCAAATAAGTAACAGCAAACATTTTTCAATAAATAAATTAAAAAATTTTACATTTTACAACTCCGGGCCTTTGTGTTAATTCATCTCCTTTTGAAATTGGAAGACAACATTTAGCAGCTCCCAATTATGGGATATCACAAAAACCTCTTCTGGCTCATTAAAACCTGAAATAAATTAGCTAACCTGAAATAAATGATATAAAATTCCATCCTAAATTGTAATAATTCATTGCTCTGTGACACTTTCCATTACGCTCCAGGTTAATCAAATCTCACGCACATTTTATCAAATGCTAATATGCTGGCAAGCTTGAGAAAACAAACAGCGAGTAATGACTCTCGCAACATTTACAAAGGTTTTAACAAAGTCATATCCAATATTTGCATTTTGTAAATTAAAATGGCACAAATTGGAATCATGGGAGTTTGATTTACGATCCATTGCTGGCATGTCTTACAGTTAAAAGTTGGTAAATTAATTGCTATTCTCATATGTCTAATTATAGGTGTCCTCCTCAAATTACATTAATTAATATCTATAGGCTACTGGATATAGCAACCAGAACTAATCAATTACATTCGCCTGTCTAGTCTCTTAAATGATCATATTTGTCAGAATATCACTGGTTTATACAACCGTGGCACACAGAATAAAGACCTTACTTTGGGTAAGCTTTTTTTTAGCATGCCACATTCAGATTCCAATGTCAAGTTTTGGAGGAGAAACATTGCCAATCTAGGAGAGAGAGAAAAAAAAAAGAAATATCTCGTATATGATTGTTGTATCCTATATGGACATAATTTTATTCATTTAAAATTGTTTAAATACGTGTTAAATAGTACTATACATGCATTCCAAAAACAAAATCTCCTTCTTTATGCATCTTCTGAAGCAGATGTGAACCAGTTGTCTTTTTTTTTTTTTCTTTTCCAGTTGAAAGTGCTATTTCAGGTCTAGCTGTACCTGCATTTCCACTGAGACCTCAGTCTCCTTGACCACTTCACCTCGTGTTTGCAGGCATTAATTTCTGTGTGACATGAGCTGGTGCCTGATCATAGCAATCAGGTGTCCCAAGAGCCCCTATCTAGCGGTCAGAATAACAACTGTAAAGTCCTTTAGCCACCAGAAGATGGCAGTCTTGATCTACTTTGACTAACAACCTTAAAACCTTTGCCTTCAAGCTGTAACATCTTGGCTCACTTTTGCCTTTAGAGTGTTCAGACATACTATCAACACATGAAAGGTGCATTTGTTGAAAAATCTAGCCTGGTAGCAGCCATAGTGAAACATAATCTAATATAAAATAATGTGATCAGTTCTGAGTACATCTCAGAAATGGATTTTAAATTATTGCTCTTACTGTAAGATACAGGCAAACAGTGTAGAGCATACATACACACAAAATTTTCTTTTGATGTAGTTATTATTCATTTAAACCATTATATTTTGTATTATGATTTCTATTTTTCACCCGAAGCCTATTCCATTCTAACACTCTTCTTTTTGTCCTACTTCTTAAGGCACTGAGCCAGGTTTCTGGTATAATGCCTGGAGTAAACAAAGTCCCCTTTATGTGACGCACTCTGGGCAACTGACCCATTTTCACCACGTTATTGAAAAAAGAAAATCATCTGTGCATGAAAAATGACTCTCGCGCATATAGATGTAATTGGTAATGGGTATGTTCAGCTACATCTTATTCAAATCAACAGATGAACTCAAATTCACATTCTCAGCTTGTATTTCTTTCACAATGACCTTGTCCCTCATATGATTTCTCACTCTTTTTTAATGGAATATGTAGGCATGTCGGAAAACCAATCTCCAGTTGTTTTTCACCTATGTACAGAGAGGGGTCAAGACTGGCATTAATCAGAACAGATGCAGATCCAGGGAAGTGCCAACAGAGAGTCCCTGGAGCGCGACGGTATCTGCAGCACACCGCTGCTTCTCACGTTCTGACTGTGGGCGAGAGCGCACCAGACGTCAGGTGGAACTTTCTAACCCAGCGCTGTCATCGGCACCCACACCAGGCCCGTTACAATTAATTTACTATCGCCAAAAGGCCCTGGCACTTCAAAAAGCTTCTCATCCTGTTCCATCAAACCCCACAACATGCTTGCTGTGATGTTAAATCTGGAATTGCAGCACAACACCTTATATCCATCGGGAACGCCAACTGTTGAATGACGGCAACATTTAAATTGGGTCCAAAACGATCACCATCTCTAATCTGCATTTCGGCAGCATATTTAATCAATTCACTTTCATTCTAGTTGTCAAAACATGACCTTGCATCCACCACCAGGATTTCTTAATGACACCAAAAACTTGCTTTTAATATTAGAAAACGTATTTTTCTCACTGCTTGAAGTCTTGAAAAACACAAAGAGAAAAGGAAGAAAGGGATAAACTTCACCCAGACAGGCCGGCCCTTTATCTAAATGGAATCAGTCACCCAGCGTTATTAAACAGTGAATGGACATGCTAGAATTGTGCGCTTTGTGGCACCGTGGCAGAAATAGCCTGCCAGCGTGCCTTAGTGAGCTGCGCTCGTATTTATTTATTCTGCTCTACCCAGAAACACCTCTGATGCTCTTGGGCAGTGGCCTCTTCCTGCTATCAAAGGCCATCCCCCAATGCAGTTCAAAAGATGGATGGTCCCGGGGGTGGGGTCGTCATGAAAGGTAAGATCAAAAACACAATGGGCCGTCCAGCTGCCCAGCCAGGCCTCGAGAGGAAGAGGAAGGGCTGCTGATCTTTGTGGGGGGAAAGTTGACAGGCTTCATTTGTCAGGTCTGCTCAAGCTGCCCTGCCCTGGCACTCCAGACGGTGACTTTACAGGACCCAGATACTCTAACTGTAGTTTATAAGAGGATTTTGATCTGTAAAATATAATATTATTACTAATATTATTACAACAATTAACAGTCATTAATAAACATGCTGTATGTGCTGCTTAACCTTAGAGTCAATATTAATTGAATGCATATATGTTTAAATTCGGAATGTGATCAGTAACTTAATTTACATTAAAATATTTATATATACATATATTTATATATCTTTTGCCATAATAGGCTACCTGCAGACTGCAGCCAATGGAAATGCTTCTCTGTCAATGTTGAACATATTGATTGAATTAATTATTCAGTCACAAAGACTTTGACTTGCTGCCACCTACTGATGGTTTCAGTTTAATTTTTTAAAGTATAAATTAAGTCATTTAAATCATTTAAATTTCTATATTCAAAACTTCATATTTAAAACATGAATCTTATAACATTGTTAGGGCCTTTTGCATTAATGCCACCTTTGAGTCATGTAAAAAATAAAGTTTATTCCGCGGACTTGGCAACACTGCGAGTAAGTAAAGACTGTTCTATGTTACGTGATATTACCCAAGCTTTCCAATACGCAAATATATTCATAACAACATGAGCTGCTTAAAATGAATAAAGTTATCACCATAACTAATATTCAAAATGGTAAGCAAGTGCCGCTTTGTTTAGGTTTCGTATATCTGCGTATATGGTATATTTTTGTTTTGGTATCTCCTTTTGAATGACGAATATATAGGATACTATTAAAAGCTGCTGATATAGACGGCCAATTCTTCCCATGCAGGCGCAGAAAAAAAACAAAACAAAAAAAAAACAACAAGTTTAAACATATTATCTTTCAAATCTGAAAAAAATATAACTCTCAGTATCTAAATATGAAACATTATTTAAGATTATGTCACTTGAATTTTAAAGGGGAGACTCCCAGGGAGCTAATACCTATTTACATATTTTATGTAAATGCATTGCTTTGGCTTTCACTCTCATATTTTCAAGTAAACACTCTTTGTATAATCCAAAATTCTTTGTTTCCTTTCTAATTGCAAGTCATCCAAACCCTGAGGCTTCAAAGCAGCCTGCAGCTACGACACACCCACTGTGTTCCCAGAATTGAGTTTTTGTTGGAAAACACTTTTGAAAAGTTACACTTGGTGCCAACTCTGTAACTGTCCCTCTGGCAAAGGTGCCCTAGTGAATCAGGTGATTTGTTAATGCTGACATCAGCCAAAGAAAAAGATATCTGCATATCTTTGCGAAAGGGGTTATATGTGACCTTTTGTTATACTGTACAGTCAATTTATTTCATTTGCACACTTATTTAACTGTGTAGGTACATGAATGACAGTGCTTCTTGAGTATTAATGATTCTGTCCTCTGAATTGTTAATATTCAAGATGTAATCTCTTTTGACCAGGACACAATTCATTTCATAAGCTTGTGTAATCTATAGCATACTCAAGCCTATGCTAATTTTATAAGGGCTCTTTAACTTACAAAAGACTGCCATCTCAAATTGATTGGAGCATCTGATACAAATTACTGTCTTCATAGAGCTGAGTAACCCTATAGTTCACATTCTTTTTTCAATAAGAACTATGCGTGTTGAATTAATGTCTTCAATAAAGATGTGAAAATATGTGGTCATTGTGTAGTCTGTATTCTGTATAATTAATTCAGAACAAAGATAAGCACAATTTTTATGTCAAGTTAATGTTGCACCAAGGGATTTACAAACCAGCAGTAAACTAAAAATAAGGCTTTACAGCCTGATCCCATAGGATAACGGTTTAAGTTCCTATCAAGCCATATGGGAACTGTTTTAAGTTTTATGGGTCTTTAGAAAACTATAGCCTACTTGTGCTTCAAATGTTCACTTTTTTTTCTCAGCAGAACAAATACACTGCCTGAAGAGCCTGTAATGTAACCCCAAACATGTTTTCCTTTCCAAAGAACCATATAGTCAACTAAAGAACAGTGAAAACGGTCTTTGATAGGACATACTAAAGAACCAGCAAATCTACCAAAGTACAGAATGTGATCTGTCGCAAAAACAGCATGCAGTAAAAACAGTAGCATAAATGCACTTCTCATTTCTTTGAGGTCAAGGAGAAACTGAAAGACTCTCTTTTTCCTGTGTTTCTTTTTCCTCATAAATATGCATGCGTCTGGGCTATGGGGATGCCATTGAGTATCCTTTTTTTCTGACCTCTTTAGCAAGTGTTAATCCACGAAAAGGCTAGACCCATTTCACAAAGGTGTACAAGCCCTGCCCATCTCCCTGGAGCTTCAACCAAGAGTGAGAATTTGTGGAAGTTAAGCACCAAGAATGGCTGCCTGATATAACAAAGTACAGAGCATCAAGCTATGAAGGTTAAACAAACATGATTTATGAACATGTTTCCATTGCATTTAAATTGCCTTTCCTCACTTTCCTCATTATTTACATACTCAGACAGGTTTTTGCAGTACTATTGCTTCACATAAAAGTCAAATGTCAATGTACAGTCAAACCAAAATTTATTCAGACACCTTCAACATTAGTCACATTATCAATATTTGCTATAGTTAAGAAAATGGTAATAAAATATGACAAGAACTCTTAAACACAGTTAAACTGTGTCACAACAAATCCATCTTGATAATTTTAATAGTAAGTTAAAGAATTAGGTTGAATAGCTGTTAGCATTCAGCTGTTAAATTTAAGTACACAATTAGATAATACCAATTTAGGTCAACACATTACAAAGCAATGCGTCATTTTGTTCAGTCTGTGGTGCAAAAAGTTCGCATTAGCAATTAAAGAAAAAAATAATAATTTTGGCGCAATTTTTTTGTTAATTTTACTGGTAGTCTATTGTATGGAATTTTTTTTTTTGATATAATATGTCACAGTTTACCTTATTTTACTATCCTCACCCATATAAATGAACTATAGTGTCCTGCACCCACTAGTGAAAAAATTATATCTGGTGTTTGAATAACTTTTGGTTTGACTGTACATGTACACACCAATTGTCTATAAATTCTGTGTATATATATATATATATATATATATATATATATATATATATATATATATATATATATATATATACATATACAGTTGCAATCGAAATTATTCAACCCCCTTGACCTGAAGACATTTTGCTGCAGAGAACACAATTTTGTAAAAGCAACTCAACAAAGGCATCAGTACACTATTAGAGAAATGTATACACATTTGAGTCATTCTGAAAAGGGAAGCTGATGAATAATAAAAAAAAAAAAAATCAAATTGGCTCTAAATGTTCATGTTCAAAATTATTCAACCCCTAAAAGTCAAATTTTGTGCAGAATAGTCTAGGTTACGAAGGTAACCCTCGTTCCCTGAAGGAGGGAACGGAGACGTTACATGGGAATCGCTTGTGTAACCCAGGTCAGAAACGAACTGTCTAAAATTTATGATAATGAATAGAACAAATATAATTTATAACAATTTTATTTGCGTTAAAATAAAAGCTGAAGCGTATTCAAAGTTATTCTGCTGTGTTGTAGGGAACTTTAAAATAATTAAATTAACTAGTAACTCAAGCAAAACGCTTGTCATAAGATGCACGCTGAGCATGACGTCACTGATATGAGACGCATAGTTGCAGAGGGAGAGCACGCACCTTGCAAATCGCGACACAAATTATTGATGGTATTGAGCCAGATGATATGTGATCACAAACCCTGAGATCTGATGCAGTTGATTAATTGTTGAAATCCCCTGGATTTGGTGAGTTTCAGAGTAATGTAATGTTCAACTTTCTCAAATGATGTTTAATGTGTTGTGTTAATGTTTTTGAAGCATTTTATGCAAGTTTATATACATTCGGTATTCAGTTGTCATATATATATATATTGTAACTGTGTATTGCATTTTTTTAGAGCTTAAAAATGATAATCAACAGATGATTATCCTTTATGTAACTGATTTCATATGTCTAAAGTGACAGAAGTGCTTAAATAGTATTTTTTTACCTTTTTCAACCAGTTGAGTGTTCACATACATATATATAAAAGGATATACTGGGTTTTAACAGTCATGTTAATTGTCTGTGATGTTGTGACACTGTTTGTATAAACAGGTCAGGTTATTTTCCGAGACTGAGTTAGACTGTGATCCTGAGATGGCGAGCCACCCAAGTAGAGAACCCTGAGGAAGAGAGATAACTAGAAGAAAAGCCTGAGACTTACCACGTGATCAGCGCCTTGTCCATTATTCCAAGTGGAGTTCATCTGTTCCTAGTGGTATTTTCTCACCAAACTACCTCAACACTGATCATCACACTAGCTATTGCACTATTGAACTTTTCGCACTTCAAACACAAGGAGGCTTTTGTGTTCCCTGGTTTCATCAAGGACAGTTGTTTTTTTGTTTTTCCCATGTTCACATTTATTCTATGGACTGAGAACTTTTCATATACTGACACTGAATTTGTTATTTTCCTGGAGTGATCTGTTGTAGTTGTTTTTGTTGTTGTGGGTCAGAGGTTTTAACTTAAACCAATAACAGCATAAACAAAGCTCCAAAACTAGGAGAAGGTTAGAAAATTATCTAAATCAATAAGACTGAAATAAACTAATAAATTCAAAAATAGAAGTTAAATATAAAACACAAAGTATAGCCCAATAAAATTATTTAAATAAAATTACTACAAAAGGAGCTCAAACTTAATTCTTATAAAAAGAAAAGAAGGGATCATTTCTTTGGATGTGTACTCCAGCAGTTTTCTTTTGTTATTTCATTTTATATTTTCACTGTTAACCTCTCAACCTTTATTCAGAGTAAAAAAAAACAACAACTTTAAGTTATTTTCCTGGTCTGTCTGTTTTATTAATGTGGTTTATCCAATTTTTGCCCTTCTGTAGTGAACCTAGTAACTTGACTGGTCCATTATAGTGTATCTTCTCATAGAGAGAGAGAAATCATTGTAACTACAGCACACCAATAGCGCCTGGGGTTACACTTGAGAGTCCAATCATCTCTGACCCTTATTCAAAAGGCCAATGAAAATTGGCGAGTGGCATTTGCATGCCAAGCCACACCCCGTACATACGGGTATATAAGATGGCGGCATGCAGCCAGTCATTCAGGTTTTTGCTGAAGAGCCGGATCGAGCCGGCGTCAGCGCGACGCCAGGGTCGTGGCAGGGGATGTAACGTCTCCGTTCCCTTCTTCAGGGAACTAGGGTTACCTTCGTAACCTAGACGTTCCCCTTCAGTCGTTCCACTACGACGTTACAGACCCTATGGAACAGGCCACGACCCTGACGCCGCGTTACGCACAACCCCACGTGCTGACAGGCGGACGTGTCAGCAGATGAAGACTGTAACGTAACCTTCCCAACGCCCTGGGGGCCAGTAAAGGGGGCCCCGCAAGGATTCCAGATGTACTGAAGCATGGGTTGGGGGGGCGGAGCACATGAAATCTTCACATGTGGAAATAAGTATAATTCAATATATCCATAAAGGCTTTTAGGGATACACGAGGGAAACAGCGGTCTCCTCCGCTGGAATAAATAAAAAATAAGCCACAACCTGCGGGGCGAAGGAGACCCAGGCAGGATCACAGTCAGGGACTACTCCGCATCTAGGCCTGACTGCGGGGCACGGAGGACCCAGGGTTCACCGGAGGGAACATTCTGGGAAATGGCGCACGGATCCACGTGGGAATGGCGCAGCAAGCCGACACCAGCCATCCTCCCGTTCACCTGAAGTCTTAAGTTAAGACACGGGAGGATACGGCCTCTACGCGAAGGTTGTAGAACTTAGCGAAGGTATTTGGTGTCGCCCAGCCCGCAGCTCTTCAGATGTCTGCTAGTGAGGCGCCATGAGCCAACGCATAGGATGAGGCAACACTCCTAGTGGAGTGGGCATGAACACCTAAGGGGCATGGCTCTCCCCGATATAAGTAGGACAGGGAGATGGCTTCTACCACCAAATGGGCCAACCTCTGTTTGGAGACAGCATTCCCTTTCTGCTGACCTCCAAAGCAGACAAAGAGCTGCTCGGTGCGTCTGAAGTGCCGAGTACGGTCTACGTAAATACGCAGAGTACGAACAGGGCAGAGCAGCGCAGAAGCTGGGTCTGCCTCCTCTGGAGGCAGAGCTTGCAGGTTCACCACCTGATCGCGGAAGGGCGTGGTGGGAACCTTGGGCACATAACCGGGCCGGGGTCTCAAGATGACGTGAGAATCTCCGGGCCCGAACTCAAGGCACGTTTCGTTGACAGAGAAGGCTTGTAGGTCCCCTACCCTCTTGATGGAGGCCAGAGCAGTCAGGAGCGCTGTCTTAAGAGACAGAAATTTCAGCTCAACTGACGCAAGTGGCTCGAATGGGGCTTCCCGTAGGCCACGGAGGGCGACGGAGAGATCCCAAGAGGGTATGAGGTGCGGTTTTGGAGGATTAAGCCTCCTGGCACCTCTAAGGAACCTCACGACCAGTGGGTGCTTACCCAGGGATGTTCCATCCACTGCATCGTGATACGCTGCAATAGCAGCAACGTACACTTTGAGAGTCGAAGGGGACAGCCTGCGCTCCAACTTCTCTTGCAGGAAGGAAAGCACTACTGCAATCGTGCATCTCTGTGGGTCCTCACCTTGAGAGGAACACCAGTCAACGAACAGACCCCACCTCAGAGCATAAGCCTGCCTCGTAGAGGGGGCTCGGGACTGAGTGATGGTGTCTATCACGGCCTGGGGAAGGCCGGCGAGGTCTGACGCGTCCCGTCCAGGAGCCAGACATGCAGGTTCCACAGGTCGTGGCGCGGGTGCCAAATTGTGCCCATCCCCTGAGAAAGAAGGTCTTTCCTCAAGGGGATCTTCCAGGGAGGGGCTGCCGCGAGGGAAATGAGTTCTGGGAACCAGGTCCAGGTGGGCCAATATGGCGCAACCAGCAAGACCTTCTCCTCATCCTCCCTGATCTTGCACAGGGTCTGTGCAAGGAGGCTCACTGGGGGAAAGGCGTACTTGAGCCTCGGAGGCCAGCTGTGTGCCAGGGCGTCTCTGCCGAGGGAAGCCTGGGTCAGAGAGAAAAAGAGCTAGCAGTGGGAGGTTTCAGGGGAGGCGAACAGATCTATCTGAGCCTGGCCGAAACGACTCCAAATCAGCTGGACTGACTCGGGGTGGAGTCGCCATTCTCCAGGGTAGGTGGACTGCCGTGAGAGCTGATCCGCTGCACGGTTGAGTTCCCCTGGTATGTGAATGGCAAGTAGCAATTTCAGCCACGTTTGACTCCAGAGGAGCAGACGGCGGGCGAGTTGTGACATGCGAGGTGAGCGAAGGCCGCCCTGGCGATTGATATATGCCACAGTCGCAGTGCTGTCGGTGCGAACAAGCACGTGCTTCTGACGCAGCATCGATTGGAAGCGACGAAGGGCCAGAAGCACAGTCAACAACTCGAGGCAATTGATGTGCCACTGCAGTCGGTCCTGTCCAGGAGCCCGATACTGCTTGCCCATTGCATACAGCACCCCAATCCGTGGTGGAGGCATCCGTGTACACCACGACATGCCTGGAGACCTGCCCCAAGGGAACTCCGGCCCGAAGGAAGACAGGGTCTGACCACGGGCTGAAAAGGCGGCGACACTGCGGGGAAACGCCAATCCGAAGTGTGCCACGGTGCCATGCCCGTCTCGGAACTCGATCGTGTAACCAGCGCTGAAGCGGTCTCATATGAAGCAAGCCCAGCGGCGTAACCGCGGCCGCAGCTGCCATATGCCCCAGGAGCCTCTGAAAAGTCTTGAGAGGGACCGCTGTCTTGTGTCTGAATAAGTCCAGACATCTCAGCACTGACTGCGCGTGCTCGTTTGTGAGGCGGGCTGTCATATTGATCGAGTCCAGCTCCACACCGAGAAAAGCTCTCGAGAGTGAGCTACGAGAAGCCAGTCGTCGAGGTAGTTGAGAATGCGACAGCCCGACTACCAAAGAGGGGTCAGGGCTGCCTCCGCGACTTTCGTAAAGACGCGGGGAGAGAGGGACAGGCCAAATGGAAGCACTTTGTACTGATACTCTCGACCTTCAAAGGCAAACCGTAGAAAGGGTCTGTGACGAGGAAGGATCGAGACGTGAAAGTACGCGTCCTTCAGGTCGATGGCTGCAAACCAATCCTGGGGACGAATGCAGGTTAGCATGCGCTTCGTCGTGAGCATCTTGAACGGCAGCCTGAGGAGGGACCGAGTCAGAGCTCTGAGATCCAGGATGGGTCTTAACTAGAGATCGACCGATATATCGATTTACCGATATTTTTCCCGATATTTAAGCATTTTACCATAATCGGTTATCGGTTTTGTAATATAGGGTTCACCAATAAACGCCGCCATCTTGTGGGCGTTTTGAGAATTACGCGCATGATCGCCATTGCAGCACGGCGTCTGAGGGGAAACAACAACTGTGTGCACAGGTAAAGTATATTTACTTGCTTTGCTATATTTAGTAAACTTTATTTAACATAACAGCTATTAATGCACAAATTAGATGTGTTACTATAAATGACTGATATGTAGTTTATGCAGCTTGGCTCTAAGGAATAAAGACGAACTCACAGAGTCACGCAAGATAATCCGTCAAATCCTGTCACAATAAAGACGTAACTTTTCCATGAATTAAATAATATACAGCCATGAATAGAGCCCTGCACAGGCCTTAAATCTAAGCCCTAGCCCGGCCCTGGCCCAAGACGCACAGGCTGTAGCCCTGCCCTTGTCCAACAGCTTATCAATATTTTTGGGCCGAGTCCGAACCGAAGCCCGTCTTTTTTCCGCCAAACAGCTTATACTGTTACAGCCATTAAAATAGACCAGATTTGTTTTTGATAGAAAGTTTATGTTTTTTTCGTTTCGTTTTTTTATCAGAATAATTTAGAGAAATGTTTGGAGTTTTTTTGTTTGTTTTTTAAATGTAAGTTTTAGTTTTTTAAGTGACATCGATATCCAAGCGGTATGTGGTCCACAGTGAGTTTACTCAATTTAACATATATATCAAATCAACACTTGACTAATCTACAATACAATCCACAGATATAAAACAAACATCAATATATCACAATGTTAGATTGTCATAAGTTTATTATCACCAACTCAGAAAAAAGGCATTTCGATCAAAAATAGAGAGCAGGGCAGACAGCTCTGCTGCGCAAAACCGGAGCATGCAAAGTCGCAGTGGTAAAGTAAACGAATAATGAACAAATATATAAAGAATAAATAATAATATAGAAAACTTCAAAAACACAACTTTACCACATGGCTGGAAATCTGTATGCGGCGCAGAGTATGTGAGCGGAGTGGAGCAGCAACAATTTCCCCTCCGCACTCCGCTTCGCTCCCGCTCCACTCCTTGCTCACTGATATCAGAAACACCGCTCCGCGTCAAAAAATATTCAGTAGGCCTATGTTTGAAATGTAACAGTCCTGTTCATAAAATAAAATAAAATAAAATAAAATAACAGGAGAGTTTCAAACACTAGTGTGCAATCTTTGTTCCTACCACATGCCAATAATTGTCAGTATTAAAAGAGTATAATTGCTGCTTTTTGCAGTGCAAATTTTGTAATGAAAATAACAATACGTTTTCGTCAGTTATTTTACCAACGGATCGCTGCATTTTTGACAGATTTCTGCTCATTCGAAATCGGATACCATTACATTTGTTTTAATGCATTATTGACAGAGCGATTGCGTGTGAATAAGTGCTGTACCTGTTTAAATTGTGCTTTCACCTGAAAATATTCAGTATCTAGAAGGAACAAACCAATTCCTTGTGAACTATAATTTACCGCTTACTTGCCTGAATTAAATACAGTCACTATTGAGCGTCTATATGCTCATCATTCGTCTCGTGAAGTGGCTTCCATTGCTGTTCACTCACTGGGTTGATGCTCAAGAAATGCTCCAGCACAGCAACCGCATATAACTTTTAACAAGATTCACTAAAACACCCCGAATTATATTAACATTTACTATATAAATATCATTCCGCTAATAAACATTTTCTAAATAAATATAACTAAGAAATTGAATGCGCTTTGTCAGCACGCATTTCATAATCTAGAACGACAAAAACGTTTTTTTTTTCTTCAAATACGTAATTGTGATATAACATAGGCTATCAGAAATTCAATAAAAACGATGTTTTGTTTGATATATTTCAATATTTCAGAATATTACTCAGTAAATTAACATTATCCAGCAAATTATTCTTTACTCTTTAGCCTATAAACAGCTTTATAAACCTTATAAAACTGTAGTTTAAAATGAGGTTACATTTCTGCAAAGTTGATATGACTCCTGTGCTTGAAGACAGACATTCTACAATTATTTTGCTTATTGGTAATGTTAGTGTTGCTGCTCATGCTTTTCATAAAATATTTTTATTGTTGTAATATGAATATTAAATTTAACATGAAAGACTGCTAACATTCAACACTTTTTTTTAAGATGACCAAAATAAAAAATAGACAGCAAAGTGAAGTATGGACTTACTTCACTCACTTGAAGATTTTATTTTTGAACAAAAACACTTTAGTAACAGTGCACTTCTTGTATTTTTTGCACTTTCAGACCCCTCTATTTATTGGTGTATAAATAAGAGTTTTGATTTGTATGCAAGGAGGGAGTGATCGTTATAAATAAAACGGTTTGTTCAGTTCAGTGGTGTTGTAATCATTGTGTCAAAAACAGAAGTTTAATAGTAAATAAATATCGGTTATGAATATCGGTTATCGGGCACATAAACATGCAAATAATTGGTATCGGTATCGGGAATAAAAAATCAATATCGGTCGATCACTAGTCTTAACCCACCGCTCTTTTTGGGCACGATGAAGTAGGGACTGGCTCGATTGCGTCCTTCACCAGTAGGACTGCAACCTCCGCACGCAGGACAGCGGCATGCGTGTCCAAACGGACAGTAGTGAAATGGACACCTCTGTACCTGGGCGGACGCCTGGCGAACTGAATCGCATAGCCGAGACGTACCGTCCGTATCAACCACCGCGAGGGGTTGGGAAGCTGAAGCCAAGCCTCCAACCGGCTCGCTAGCGGTATCAAGGGAACGTTGACCGACCTGACCGCGGTGGGGCAGCCTGGAGGGGGGGAGGGAAGGGTACTGTCCCCAGAGAACACAAGGTTCTGGGGGAGAGTCTGGCTGCGAGAAGCAACGCTTACCTTCTTCCCTGGTTCCCGCGCTGGCGATATCAGGCTCCGAGTACGGTTCCGAGGAGTGTAAGTGCTGCTCGAGAGGGGAACTCGGGGCCGAGGCCCCAGAGGTGAGGAAATTTGCTCTTTCTGTGAAAATGTGGGTACCGCCGACATCAGAGTACACAGAAGCTCCCGGCCCTCCACCGGGAGTGGGGGAGTAGATGTCATTGTCCCCCGAAGAGCAATCTCCACCACCTCTGGGTTGCCCGCGTCAGGGACGTTTCGCAGTTTTCTTGCGAGAGGTTTTGGCTGGTCCCTGAGAGGTGGGCGGCGCCGCTCTCCTGCGGCCAGCTCTGCGCCGGGCTGCCAACCTGGCTTCATGGGCCTCGGCGGGGGTAGGAGCTGGAGTTGTCTTTGTCGCTGGAGCGCAGGAGGCTTTTGATGGCCGTGAAAACGGCCGCCCGCAGGATACCACTGACGGCTGCCAAACACTCTTTTAGATGGCAGCACGTCAGCGGAGAAGAGCTCTTTTTTGTTGCAGGAACGTTGAGTTTTCTTCTTTTGTGGTTGTAGAAAGGCTCGAGCGATCAGAGAGGCTCTGAAGCAAAAGTCTGAATGACTGGCTGCATGCCACAATCTTATATACCCGTATGTACGGGGCATGGCTTGGCATGCAAATGCCACTCGCCAATTTTCATTGGCCTTTTGAATAAAGCTCAGAGATGATTGGACTCTCAAGCGATTCCCATGTGATTCCGTTGTAGTGGAACGACTGAAGGGGAACTTTTATTCTTTAAAACCGCCAATAAACACTGCCTGTAAGTGCTTTGAAGCTTCTGTCACCTCTCTACTGCAATCTTGGCCCATTCCTCACCTGAAAAAGCTTTGAGATCACTGATAATCTTTGGTTTTCAGTTTGCTACTGCTTTCTTCAAATTCAACCAAATGTTTTCAATGAAAATTAAACCTAGAGACTGAACAGGCCACTCAAGTACATTCCATAACTGATCCCTGAACCAAGCATAAGTAAATTTTGGATGTATACTTTGGGATGACTGTCCTGCAGAAAAGTCCATTGATCATCAGCTTCAGTCTTTGCACTAAAGGTATCACAATTCTTGCCAAAATGGCCTGATACTTCAAAGAATCCATGATGTCCTTCATACAGTCATGATATCCACTTACTGCTACAATAAAACACCCCTCGAACAGGACTGGTCCACCTCAAAGTTTGACGATGAAGATGGCGTTCTTCTGCTCATAAGCTCTGCCTTTTTTGCACCAGACATACCACTAATCCATAGGTCCAAAAAGTTCCAGTTTGGTCAGATCACTCTATAAAACATTCTTGCAGAACTCCACGTCTATCCAAATTAATTTTAACATGTTCACGTCAGCCTTTTTGTTCTTCTTGGTCAAGAGTGGTATTCGGCAAGATGTCTTAACATGAAGACCATAATTGTCTAGTGTTCTTCTTATACACTGCATTGAAATGTTTTTCATCCTTTCGTTGGGTCATCTTACAAGTCTTTGGTTGTACATTGCAGGTTTTTCCTCAGTTGTTCTGATCAAACATTTTATGATATTGTGCTTTTTTGTTCAACACCTTCAAAGGTTTTCTGGTACAACACATTTTAAACTAACGAATACGGCTGCCAGCTGTGTCTCTAGGAACCTTTAATGCCTTGGAAATCTTCATATAACCTTATTTTCTAAAGTAATAAAATGATTTATTCTCTGTAGTGTCTCTATAGCTTTTGTGAGAGCTCTTTTGACTTTGTCATATTAACCACTAAAACCATAGCATATGCATGGGCTAACTGTATGTATGTTTAACAACTCAAGCTAATTCTGTTTTCTAATAGAGTTTCTAAAGGCTTAATTATGTTTTAGGACAGTTTTGTTCCCCACCATACAAATAAGTGACTAAAAAAAAGCAATGTTAAACAGTGGTTGAATAATTATGACATAGCTGTGTTATTAAAAAATCCTAGAACTCAAAAATATTACATTATATGTTGACATTATCACTTTTAATATGCCAGTAATTGGTTATAGATGAAATTTTTTAAAGTCCTGGATCTTCAGAAAAGCTTGTATTTGTAAACTACTGCAGTCTCTGGAGGGTTGAATAATTTCAATTGCAACTGATATATATATATATATATATTCTGTATTATTTTTTGTGAAATATCTTAAATCTAATTGGTTGAGCAGAGTTTCAGGAGTGCTGATATGCAGTTCAACAACACTAGGACTGCAAATACTCACAACACAAATACAAAAACACACTTCTTACCCAGCATATGTATTAAAACTGTTGTTATACAAAATGTATTAAAAATATATATACAATAATTTTCATAAGGGAAATATTTCAAGGGGACCCCAACAATGCTTATAAAATTAACTATTATTATAGTAAAAGTGTAGTAACCATGTTTTTTTTTTTTTGTTGTTGATTACCATTTGTATAACCACAGTGCAAATACAATAGTTAAAATATGGTTAGTGTAGCTAAACCATGTTTATCTGTGGTTACCATGGTTTAACTATAGTAACCATGTTTTTTATAGCAAAACCATAGGTAATTTTTGTAAGGGAACTTTAAAAGTAAGCTAATCAGGTTAAAAGGAAATTAATTTAAATAGTGTTTTTTTTAAGACATACTTAATATATTTAAATTACACTGTACTAAATGCATATTAAATGTATTATTTTGTAACAACTGTATTTCAAGATATGCTTCAGATCAATTTTAAGCTATTTGCAATATATTTTAATATATTCAATTGTGTTAAAATGGAACTACTTCAAGTACATTTGGTGCAATTTAAATGTATTTATTTACAATTTATTTAAAATATACTTTTCATACTTTATTTTAATATGCTTTAAGAATATTTCAATAGCATTTCAGCTCATTATAAATGCATTAGCATTACATTACTTGTTTATAAAGCATTTTTTATATTCAAAATGGGATAAAAGGTGCAAAAATCATTAAATATAAATACTAACACACACAAGTTCACATGCTTTGAAATCTAGAAAACTTTAATATAATGTGTTCATTACAAAATAAATTTTTAGAGTACTTTAAAAACAGTACAGCAGCATATATATCTTGACCAAAGTACATTATAATAAACATTTCAGTTATACCTGTATTATTGGAAAAGTACACTATGACCAGTGCATTTTTCAAAAACTTAAGCCTGCAAATCCAGTCCGAATGGTGGATCCGCACCTAGACATGACCTCTACAGCCCTGAATGTCAGCAGAGACCATGTCAACTAGATGAGCCCCACAGACAGATTCCCTCCAAAGACCACAGCAACCAGATGACTCCTCTGCACAATCTGGCTTTGTTGCAGCTTAAAATTAAACTGGTTTTGTCTGGCCAGAGGAGAATGGAACACTGTTTCGAGGACACACTATTATCCAATTAATACTGTAAAGATGCTTTGACACAATCTGCATTGTAAAAAGTGCTATATAAATAATGGTGACAAAGAAACAGAACAGTTTAAATGTTGCATCTTCGTCTTCAAGTGGAGGGTCACTTCTTTAAGCATGACTTGCTTTTTCTGCAACTGAGGGCTTACAATTCAGACATTGTAGTATTTAAAGACTGCTTTATCACAGGGCCTGTGAAAGTGAAAAAGAATTTATATAAAATTAACCAATGATTAACAGTTTTGCATCCATGTTTTAATATATGTATTTTAAATTGCATAGATATGCATTAGAATTTCATTGACTTCTCAGTTTTGACTCTCTTCTAATCAAGCTTTACATGAGTGTCCGTTTTTATCCTCTTGTCACTCTTCACCACTATTACAGGGATTTAAGGAAATTAGAAGTTGTGCGAAATGGCGTATGACAGGAATTCTATGACAAATGCCTTGCAGCTTTACCAAAAAGGAAAAACAACAAAATAGATTTTTACATGAATGACTCAAAGGAAGCACAGAATCGTCCTCTGTAAGGCCTGATTAAAACAAACTTACTACTCTTCTCTTTGCTCATCTCTGCACTCTTGATTTCAATTTGTCCTCTATAGCGTCTGATCTGAAAAACAAATTTTACTTAATATTTAACAATAAATAAATAAATAAAAAGACGGGCAAATGATGATTAATGATTTGTGTTCTTTTTAAGAATGACAGTACATTGAGTATGTACCTGGGTAATATAGTGAAAAAATGTCACCGCCTCAGCAGTTTCAGATGTGTGCTTTTCTATCCGTTTTTACTCTTCTATCCCTTTTTATCATCTTTATACCCATCTGTAATAAAATATATATTTGAAAATATACAAAAAGGCAACAGGGTTGTCAAGCTTGAACAAATATAAACACCAATCAACAAACACAAGCATAGTTGTCTGATCAGTTTAAGATGTTCAAGAGATGATCATTTAACTCATTACAATGAAGCCAAATTGAGAAAATCAGAAATAGACAATTTAATTTATCGCTATAAATAAAAACAAAAAAACAAAACAATGTTAACTACTAGATATCTAGCAACAGTATCATGTTACAGTGGTTAACGTCAGTAATGTAAATAGCAAATAAAAACTTAACACCATCTTTATCTTTATCTGTTTGTGTCTGCGCTGAAAAAAAAGAAAAAGAGAACACTTTATGCTTTGTGTAAAAAATACGGCTGGCACTGACAAGTAACAGAAATTAAATAACGTACTAATCTTAACTTAAGTTACAAAGTAATGAGGTTCCAAAATCCAGTTTGTGTGAGTTTCTGTATTTGATTGTATGGCAAGCATTTGCAGCACATTTCTGTATTTGGTTGCGTTGTGAGTATTTACAGCACATTTCTGTATTTGGTTGTGTTGTGGGTATTTGCAGCAAACTTCTGTTTTTGCAAAGCGTTTCTGAATTTGGTTTTGAGTATTTGCAGCTTCTTTCTGCTTTTGCAGCGCATTTCTGTATTTGGTTGTGTTGTGAGTATTGCAGCTTGTTTCTGTATTTGGTTGTGTTGTGAGCATTTGCAGCACATTTCTGTATTTGGTTGTGTTGTGAGTATTTGCAGCGAGTTTCTGTATTTGGTTGTGTTGTGAGTATTTGCAGCTTGTTTCTGTTTTTGCAAAGTGTTTCTGAATTTGGTTGTGAGTATTTGCAGCTTGTTTCTGTATTTGGTTGTGTTGTGAGCATTTGCAACACATTTCTGTATTTGGTTGTGAGTATTTGCAGCTTGTTTCTGTATTTGGTTGTGTTGTGAGCATTTGCAGCACATTTCTGTATTTAGTTGTGTTGTGAGTATTTGCAGCGAGTTTCTGTATATGGTTGTGTTGTGAGTATTTGCAGCATGTTTCTGTACTTGGTTGTGTTGTGAGTATTTGCAGAGCATTTCTGTTTTTGCAGTGATCTTCTGAATTTGGCTGTGTTTAGTATTTGCATCTTGTTTCTGTATTTGGTTGTGTTGTGAGTATTTGCATCTTGTTTCTGTATTTGGTTGTGTTGTGAGTATTTGCAGCTCGTTTCTGTATTTGGTTGTGTTGTGAGTATTTGCTGTGCTTTTTTAATTTGGTTGTGTTGAGTATTTGCAGCTTGTTTCTGTATTTGGTTGTGTTGTGAGTATTTGCAGCTTGTTTCTGTATTTGGTTGTGTTGTGAGTATTTGCATCTTGTTTCTGTATTTGGTTGTGTTGTGAGTATTTGCAGCTCGTTTCTGTATTTGGTTGTGTTGTGAGTATTTGCTGTGCTTTTTTAATTTGGTTGTGTTGAGTATTTGCAGCTTGTTTCTGTATTTGGTTGTGTTGTGAGTATTTGCAGCTTGTTTCTGTATTTGGTTGTGTTGTGAGTATTTGCAGCTTGTTTCTGTATTTGGTTGTGTTGTGAGTATTTGCTGTGCTTTTTTGAATTTGGTTGTGTTGGGTATTTGCAGCGCATTTCTGTATTTGGTTGTGTTGTGAGTATTTGCAGCTTGTCTTTGTATTTGGTTGTGTTGTGAGTATTTGCAGCTCGTTTCTGTATTTGGTTGTGTTGTGAATATTTGCAGTGCTTTTTTGAATTTGGTTGTGTTGAGTATTTGCAGTGCATTTCTGTATTTGGTTGTGTTGTGAGTATTTGCAGCTCGTTTTTGTATTTGGTTGTGTTGTGAGTATTTGCAGCTCGTTTCTGTATTTGGTTGTGTTGTGAGTATTTGCAGTGCTTTTTTAAATTTGGTTGTGTTGAGTTTTTGCAGCGCATTTCTGTATTTGGTTGTGTTGTGAGTATTTGCAGCACATGTGTTGTCAAACTAATAAAGATGTCTTAGGTGTTTTCTTTCTTCCTTTTTTTCAGCATGTTGAGCTTTCTCTGTCACCATAATTTTGCAGGTGACAAGGACAGTCTTTATGAATCATTCGCTCAATGATTCCATCAAAAATATTAATTCATTTGATATTTTTTTATATAAGATTTAAAAATGCAACATTCTGCTGTGACTTCATTTGGAACTTTTTCCATTGGTGAAGCAAAAACAGAAAACCTAACTTTCAATATTGAATCTAAAATGTAAGTTACTTGGTATAGAACTTTTGTTTATTGAACTGTTGTAAAAAGCGATACCACACTCACATGCATACAAGCAAGATTGTAAGTGTGATATTACATTCATGTGTATTAGGGCTGCAACGATTCGTCGACGTTGTCGACAAAAATCGATAATAGAAATAGTCGACAATGAATTTCATTGTCGATGTTGTCGCCAGACAACCGAGTGAGGCATCTTTCTGCCGAGAGTCGCACATACGCAGCTTCTATGCTGAGCGATAACATACAGAAATGGCGGCGTCCAACGCAGCAGCTGCGCGTACCAAAACACGCCCGTTTCACACATACTCCGTCTGCAGTGCATTTTTTTTTCCACACCCATGTTAACGGATTAGAACGTTCACAATGTACGGACTGCAAACGCGTTCTGTGTGAAAGCAAAACGAGTCTGTGCTGCTTCTGCACCGCATACGTAACGCACACGGACTGTAGACGCACTGCAGACTGAGTATGTATGAAACAGGCGTAAAGTTTGGGAGCATTTTAGCCTGCTACGGCGAATTAAAATATTACCTGCATGGTTTGTAAAGCAGTCCTTGCGCATCACGGCAGCACCTCTGTGATGCACGAACATTTAAAGAGAAAGCACGTCGGACAGTTGAATGAAACGTAGTTTGGCTGGCCTCGGTAAGATTTAAATAAAAGCCAATACGTTTTGTTTTGGATATACATTTTTGTTTACTGTTTTATTGCTGCTGATGGTTTACAGGAAGAAAATGTTTACTTGATTTTAATTTATTTTTTTCTTATAAAACAAATGTGCCTGTCCATTAAAAAAATTATAGAGTTTCTTAATTTATGCATTTATGTCTGTACTGACCGAGCACTGTGCCTAATTGGTTTTAGACAGGGCATTTTTATTTACTTTTAGTATGAATTGGCCTATCAGCAGCAAAATATGCATTTTTCATTGAAGTACCCCCTTCTTTCTTGTGTTTACTATGATTTTCCACATAATTAAAGCAATCTCATGCTAAATTTGAGAAAAATTGAATAATTATCCGATTAGTCGACTAATCGTTTCAATAGTCGGTGACTAGTCGACTATTAAAATAGTCGTTAGTTGCAGCCCTAATGTGTATCTATATCTGTGTGTGGCATTTGGTAGAGACAAAGGTCCATAGCATCTCTCTGAGTCATGCAGCTGCTCACTGAACTATGTTAAAAATCTTTCATTTCATTGCTTCGCCTTAACCAAGCATGATGGGTTATGAGGGGGGAAACACCCATAGCAGTGGAATTACTCAAATTGCTAGTGCAACACTCAAAGTCACAACAGATTAGAGACAAATAAATGAATGTCCATGGAAATAAAGAACATTTCAGGTTTGTGTGTTTCTGGGAAGATCTGGGGCAATGAGTAACTTGATTTGCAAACTGCTTGTGGCTATTTCTTCCTACCCACACGCTCTCCCTCCATGTCCCCTTACACTCTCTGAGCTGTCCAGCATGATTATGGGCCAAATCACTCCTACCCTGTCATGGCAGTTATTAATGAGGGTATGTATTACTCTCCTAATTAGCTGTGACACTGAACATGTCATCTGGATCAAGATTAAATGTATGACAAACACTACATTCTGATAAATAGATGCCACTTACTCATTGAAAAGCATTTTATCCCTAGCACAAGCTAAATCGTATACAGTCCCACTTTAGGTGGCCTTAACCACTATGTACTTAAAATAAGTACAATGTACTTATTGGGTTCATATTGTATTGCAAAACACGTTTGCTGCTATTGAGGTGGGATGTGGGTAAGTTTGGGGTTCCCCTTCAGTCGTTTCACTACGACGTTACATATGGGAACTCGCTTGAGAGTCCAATCATCTCTGAGCCTTATTCAAAAGGCCAATGAAAATTGGCGAGTGGCATTTGCATGCCAAGCCACGCCCCCTACATATGGGTATATAAGATGGCGGCATGCAGCCAGTCATTCAGATTTTTGCTTTAGAGCTATCCTGCTCGAGCCGACGAAAACAAAAAAGAGAAAAAATAAAAATAATAATACGACAACGTTCCTGCTCTACTCTTCCCCGCTGACGTGCTTCCATTTGGCCTGTCCCTCTCTCCCCACGTCTTCACCAAAGTCGCAGAGGCAGCCCTGACCCCTCTTTGGCAGTCGGGCCTTCGCATCCTCAACTATCTCGACGACTGGCTTCTCATAGCTCACTCGCGAGATCTGTTGTGCTAACAGAGGGACCTGGTGCTTCGGCACCTCAGCCATCTGGACCTTCAGGTCAACCGAGAAAAGAGCAAACTCTCCCCAGTGCAGAGGATCTCTTTTCTCGGTGTGGAGCTGGACTCGGTCAATATGACAGCCCGCCTCACGAACGAGCGCACGCAGTCAGTGCTGAAATGTCTGAATTTATTCAGACACAAGACAGCGGTTCCTGTCAAAATATTTCAGAGGCTCCTGGGGCATATGGCAGCTGCAGCCGTGGTGACACCGCTGGGCTTGCTTCATATGAGACAGCTTCAGCGCAGGTTACACGACCGAGTCCCGAGACGGGCATGGCACCGTGGCACACTCCGGATTGGCGTTTCCCCGCAGTGTCGCCGCTTATTCAGCCCGTGGTCAGACCCTGCCTTCCTTCGGGCCGGAGTGCCCTTGGGACAGGTGTCCAAGCATGTTGTGGTGTACACGGATGCCTCCACCATGGGTTGGGGTGCTGTATGCAATGGGCAAGCAGTATCGGGCTCCTGGACAGGAACTCAACTGCTGTGGCACATCAAATGCCTCGAGTTGTTGGCTGTGCTTCTGGTCCTTCGTCGCTTCCGATCGACATTGCGTCAGAAGCACGTGCTTGTTCGTACCGACAGCACTGCGACTGTGGCGTATATCAATCGCCAAGGCGGTCTTCGCTCTCCTTGCATGTCACAACTCGCCCGCCATCTGCTCTTTTGGAGTCAAGCGTGGCTGAAAACACTACGTGGCATTCACATACCAGGGGAACTCAACCGTGCAGCGGATCAGCTCTCACGGCAGTCCACCCACCCTGGAGAATGGCGACTCCACCCCGAGACAATCCAGCTGATTTGGAGTCATTTCGGCCAGGCTCAGATAGATCTGTTCGCCTCCCCCGAATCCTCTCACTGCCAGCTATTTTACTCCCTGACCGAGGCTTCCCTCGACAGAGACGCGTTGGCACACAGCTGGCCTCCGGGGCTCAAGTACGCCTTTACCCCAGTGAGCCTCCTTGCACAGACCCTGTGCAAGATCAGGGAGGACGAGGAGAAGGTCTTGTTGGTTGCGCCACACTGGCCCACCCGGACCTGGTTTCCAGAACTTATTTCCCTCGCGGCAGCTCCTCCCTGGAAGATCCCCTTAAGGAAAGACCTTCTTTCTCAGGGAATGGGCACAATTTGGCACCCGTGCCCTGACCTTTGGAACCTGCACGTCTGGCTCCTGGATGGAACGCGTCAGACCTCGCCGGCCTTCCCCAGGCCGTGATAAATACCATCACTCAGTCCTGAGCTCCCTCTACAAGGCAGGGTTACGCACTGAGGTGGGGCCTGTTCATTGACTGGTGTTCCTCACGAGGAGAGGACCCACAGAGATGCACGATTGCAGTAGTGCTTTCCTTCTTGCAAGAGAAGTTGGAGCACAGGCTGTCCCCTTCGACTCTCAAAGTGTACGTTGCTGCCATTGCAGCGTATCAGGATGCAGTGGATGGAACATCCCTGGGTAAGCACCAACTCATCGTGAGGTTTCTGCGAGGTGCGAGGAGGATTAACCCTCCCAGACCACACCTCATACCCTCTTGGGATCTCTCCGTCACCCTCCGCGGCCTACGGGAGGCCCCATTTGAGCCACTTGTGTCAGTTGAGCTGAAATTCCTGTCACTCAAGACAGCGCTCCTGACTGCACTGGCCTCCATCAAGAGGGAAGGGGACCTACAAGCTTTCTCTGTCAACGAAACGTGCCTTGAATTTCGGTTATGTGCCCAAGGTTCCCACCACGCCCTTCCGTGATCAGGTGGTGAACCTGCAAGCTCTGCCCTCGGAGGACCCAGCTTCCGTGCTGCTGTGCCCTGTTCGCGCTCTGCGTACATACATAGACCATACTCGGCACTTCAGACGCACTGAGCAACTCTTTGTCTGCTTCGGAGGTCAGCAGAAAGGGAATGCTGTCTCCAAATAGAGGTTGGCCCATTGGGTGGTAGAAGCCATCTCCCTGTCTTACTTATATCAGGGAGAGCCATGCCCCATAGGTGTTCATGCTCACTCTACTAGGAGTGTTGCCTCAACCTATGCGTTGGCTCATGGCGCCTCACTAGCAGATATCTGTAGAGCTGCGGGCTGGGCGACACCTAATACCTTTGCTAGGTTCTACAACCTCCACATAGAGGCCGTATCCTCCCGTGTCTTAACTAGGGTTGTTCCGATTCCGATACTAGTATCGGAAATGCCGCCGATACCACAAAAAAATCTAGCATCGGAATCGGCGAGTACTTGAACCCACGTACCGATCCGATACCATTTTCTTAAGATATGTTATTCCCGCTAGCAAATCAGAAGCCAGTTCTTCTTCGCGGCTCAGAATGCAAACAGTGTTGCCACAAGCAACCACTGTTTAGAGCAGCGAAGAAGAAATACAAATGTGCTAGCAGTTTGTCCGCTAAAACGGCGGCATGTCTCATATGTAGGGCTTTATGATTTCTGCGATGCGGAAAACACGGACGGAATCGCGGAATCCAGTCAAAATGGAACTTACAGTTTAACGCGGAACGTCACGGAATTTGTCAAAGTTTGATGCATAAATCAAAGGTAGTTCATTACACTTAAATCAAATCGTGATATGGACTAATATTAAGCCAAAAACCGACTGTTTAAATATGAATTAATGCGTGGTTCTGTGTTAATGAATTGTACAGGCGCGTGGTTTGTTTACTCCTTGTACTGAAGCGCGCGGGACACTTGCGGTAATATTAAAGGGCTCCAGACTGTGACCAATTTTTCTGCCAGTGTTACTAATTTTCGTGAGCGGTCACACTGGCGCGACCACCGCGTTGTTCAACTCATAAGCTCTGCCTTTTCTGTCTCAGATGAGAAACATAAAATGGCACGCGAAACGAAAGTGAAACTAACACGACACGTTTGAGCTGCTCAGCGCTGACCGTTTATCAGCTTGGACTGCAATGCAAACAAACTTGCACAAACCCCGAACAGCTTTATTCGGGAGCCAACGTTGATTTTGCAACACTGTTACTGCTGCGAGATGCAGTGAGGAGCATTTGAAAATGCCGCACAATGAATAAGGTTGCTGCGAGATCTAGTGAGAATCTTTCAAATTCTGGCCAAAATTCTCTGTTATAAACAGGGCTGATGTACGTCAGAAAACCAGATTAGTAATACTAACTATATGAAAAAATATTACTGTCAAATGTATGTCATATAATAAAAATACTCTAGTTCACTGTATATGTCATATAATAAAAGTTCAATGTATGTCATATAATAAAAATACTCTAGTTCACTGTATATATCACTGTATATTTGTTTCATTAAGGAATAAGTCTGAAGCACACAATAAAATAATTTATTAGTATTATCTACAGCTGTATATACAATTACACACCCAGGTATCTGATTAGTACTCGGTATCGGCCGATACCCCGAGCCCAGGTATCGGAATCGGTATCGGGAAGGAAAAAAGGGTATCGGAACATCTCTAGTCTTAACATAAAGACTTCAGGTGAGCGGGAGGACGGCTGGTGACGGCTTGCTGTGCCATTCCCACGTGGATCCGTGCGCCATTTTCCCAGAATGTTCCCTCCGGCGAACCCTGGGTCCTCCATGCCCCGCAGTCAGGCCTAGATGCGGAGTAGTCCCTGACTGTGATCCTGCTGGGTCTCCTTCGCCCCGCAGGTTGTGGCTATATCCTTCAATAATTCCAGCGGAGAAGACCGCTGTTTCCCTCGTATATCCCTAAGAAGGTTATGGATATATTGAATTATTCTCATTTCCACATGTAAAGAATTCATGTGCTTTTTGATGCCCCTCTTCAGATTTGCCCTGGAAGTGTTGTAGGCCTGTGCATCACCTGATCTAAAGGCAGTGTTGCGTGCTTTCAGCAGGAGACGCACTTCCTTGTTCATCCATGGTTTCTGATTTGGGTATGTGGTGATCTGTTTCTGGGTTGTAACACTGTCTATGGTAGTATTAATGTAATCCAGAACAGAGGAAGTGTAGCTGTCAATGTCCGTGTGAGAGCCACAGGTGGCCTGAGAAGCAAACATACTCCAGTCTGTGTGTAGAAACCTGTCCTGGAGTGTGAAGTCTACCCCCGCTGGTCACACTTTGGTGGTCTTCACTGATGGCTTCACACGTTGATGAGGGGTGAGTATTTGGGGGTGAGGAACAAAGAAAGGTGGTCTGATTGTCCCAAGTGGGGGAGGGGGGGGTCACGGTGTAAGTTTCAGCCACGTTTGTGTATACATGGTCTAAAGTTTTATTTCCTCTGGTGTGGCAGAAAACGTTTTGATGAAATTTGGGGAGTACTGTCTTTAAGTTTGAGTGATTAAAATCCCCACAATAAATGCAGCCTCCGGGTGAGCATTTTGTTGTTTGCTGATGGCCGCATGAAGTTCATTCATAGCAAGCTTGGCATCAGCATCGGGAGGAATGTAAGCAGCTGTTATTATGGTGGAGGTGAACTCCAGTGGCAGATAAAACGGTCTACACTTAACCATGAGAAACTCTAGGTTAGCTGAGCAGTGTCTCCCAATAGTAACAGAGTTCGTGCACCAAGCTTTGTTAACATAAATGCACAATCCTCCGCCTCTGGTCTTACCGGAGTCATCCACCGTTCTGTCTGCCCGGAATGTGTGAAGCTCAGCTAGAGCAATAGCACTGTCCGATACATCACTGTTTAGCCATGTTTCAGTGAAGATCATGACATTGCAGTTCAAAAGTCTCTCGCTGTGTTTGATGCGGAGTCGAATCTCGTCCATTTTGTTCACCAGCGACCGTACATTAGCGAGGAAAATGCTGGGTAAAGAGAGCCGGTGTGGTGTTAGCTTTAGCTTAGCTCTAAGTCCTCCACGCTTCCCCCGTCTTTGTTTACGGTCGCGTTGCCGCCTTCGAGCACTTCCGCCCGGCCGGGTAGAGTGTGCAGCCACAGGTGTTCTGGTGATCTCAGGGACGAGTCGAACATTACTGATAAAACTGTCGGGAATGTACAAACCAATATCCAAAAGCTCCTGTCGGGTGTACGATGTAAAGGCACGACTGTTCTGTACGAACAGACCCGAGATGAGCAAGTAAAATACTGCAAATTTGCAGAAACTGGAGAGACACTGAGCCTCGCAATGTGTACGCGCTGCCATCTTGGTCGTTTGTAAATGTGAGTGTTATGGTCTTTACTCATATGCAGTTGTGGGCTGTAAACACTTTTGCAGGTATTGTGTTAACGTTACCATTCTTAATGCAGTTATAACTGATCCAAAACATTTAAAATAATTGTACATGACATCTTAATCATTAACAGACACCGTTTTAAACCATCTAGCGTTACAAAGCTAAGCTCAATGTAGTTTTACTACAACGTAGGGCTGGGCGATTAATCTAAGGCGATTGTCGTGCGCATTTTGTCAATAAAGCCAGTTCTTTGATTAGCCGTAAATCTCCAGCACCTGTTTTGAGATGAAGCAGCATGTAGTACACAGAGCTGTAGTTCACTTAGAAGCTACGCCTAATCGTGTTCATAATCGAAATCGATTTAATCGGATGATTATAAAATCGAAAAGAAATCGTTTGCGATAATGGCAGCTGTTTGCGTAGCTTCTCAGTGAACTACGGTGCTGTGTAAAAAATGGTGCTACATCTCAAAGCACGTGAAAATACCACATTTAATAATATTTTTACTTCAAACTTCATAACGTCAGCCAAATGTTTAAAATGAATCCGTCTGTGAAATGATGTGGCTTCTTAGACATAATAACGCACATAACATAGTTCATAATATTCTAAGCAGTGATTAACGCATTGCATTATAAGTATACATTATTCTAATGAAAATTACAATAATACGAACTTCAGTAAACCATATATTGTCATAGTAGTGTGTTTATTAATCATGTTGAATGAATGAAAGCAGTTAAATCTTCCGTTTATTTAGCTGCTGCTATAGGTATTCTCTAGGTTTCTCCTTCAGGTGTTTTTGGCGTTTCCGAGACACAGAGCGCCCTCTGGCCTTTGGATGAAGATTTACTGCTGATCACAGATCACCGTGCTTCACTAAACGATACGCATGACAATCGCAGCTTCCGATTAATCTCGATTTCGATTTCATGTCGATTTATTGTGCAGCCCTACTACAACGTACACGGTTTGTAAATAGACAATCACCTTAATGCATTGTTCATTACAAACGTGCAATTAGGAATTATATTGAGACAGATGTACATAGAGAAGACAACATAACCATGTTCTCTAAGAGTGTAAGTTACACTTTAGCCGCATTCATCGTGAAACACGCTAACTTTAGCAGATTATTTAAAAGGCAATTAGCAAAGATTCATAAAATTACACTCACTTCTTCTGGTGGAGATGAAGCAAGAACACGAATAGTTACAGACCCATTTTTCAGCAGCAGCTTCGCAAAAACTGCTTTATACTGACCCTCGTTTTTAAAGCAGTATGGTGAGAAATGATTCGCGTAAACATGAACCCATTTAGGTAGATCGGCAGCCACATTCCCTCAGTGCTGTCAGTTTACATCTGAATCTGGGCGGGTCTATGCTAAAACACTACTGTCTATCAACTATCGCAGGAGCAGCCTCTGTCGGTGTTATGCCACAACGACAGGCATCTGAGAACGGCTCGATATGGGAAGAGGCAAATTATTTTACTTAATTAAAAGAAAACTACTGGGTGGATCTTTGTCATTCTAAGGTGGCTTTGTACACACACTCCTAACACACATTTCAGTTCAAACAGCTTGTAAAAGTGCATGTGGCACCAGATGACCCCTTTAAGGCCACCTAATATAAAGTGGGACCAGAATGGTGAAAATTACAGTTCTTGAGTAATTACAGTAAAAAATCTATTTTTTTCTGTTTTATGAAATACATAAAAATAAAGCATATTGCGTATACTGGCAATATTGCTTGATTCACCTTCAAATGGGCAGAGTAGCACAGCTTCAAGACATAATCTGATTAAAACACCTCTGGGTCTCTGCAGTACACTGGCTGTGGTGGACCGAAATACAAACAAATATTATTTCATATCATACATTAAATTCTTACTGTTTGTTATCATTAAAATGTGAGTGTGTGTGTGTGTGTGTGTGTGTGTGTGTGTGTGTGTGTGTGTGTGTGTGTGTCATTATTGACATTTTACTTCTATAATATTTATACAATAACAAACAATCTGGTTAAAATTCTGTTAAATATGTTTTCTGCTTCTTCTTCTTTTTAATTCTAAATAATATGCATCTTTAAAACTGTATTACAAATTAAACAAAACATTTTATTAAACAATATGACTATAAACATGCACACTGCAACAGAAGCAATATTATTACATCACATCTTGATCCAGTGAGTCTGAATTACTGAATCACCTCCAGGACCAAGCTAATTAACATTTGACTACACGTTTTAGAGCCTAAGCAAAGATATTCCATTGTTTGACATAAAAATTGCAACATATACATGGTTACAACTCCCAATTGCTTTGTACACTTGGGTGAGGTAACTGCATATCAAATCTCCAATATAGAAAGGCACCTACCGTGCTTTCAGAACTGATGAAAGGTTACCGGTCAAAAAACGTAGCTTAATTATAGTCTCTGGCTATTGGGAATTCATCTGTCACTTACATTAGTGATTAAGGTTTACAGTTTGTCAATCACCTGTGTTCCCCCTGAGCAAACACACAATGTATGAACCACCTATTTGACCTCGTCATCAATGGCAGCACAGCATGCCCTTTTCCAACAAAACTTATTGCCAAATGAACTTCAGAGCGAAACAGTCTGCGGTAGCCTTTGAACACGTCAGTGCAACGGTGTAACAAAAGGTGATCTTGCTTCAAAGTTCTTGGCTTGTGAAAGGCATCTGAATTGCGCCCCACATACACAATACAAATCACCTTCTCTGTCATTTCCTGTCATCAGTGAAGGCTCCACTAACCCCGACTAGAGAGAGCAGCACACCGGCTGGACTGTCCAGAGGTATCAGAACACTTTCTAAATTCAAATTCCTCACTGGACTAGCAAGGCTTGCGGGGGGATGGAAAGAACTGGTCGTCAGGCTCAATATATAACCCTGATCCCATTAGAGACAGACCCGCAAAATTGAAGAGAGGCATTATGAGGTCTTAGCGTAAGACAGCAACCAGAGGATTGTTTGATGGAGGTCAGAGAGGCTCTCCCATGCTGCTGAAGCACACATTTTGTTTGAACCCCTCGAACAGATTTGCTCTAGGCAAAATGTATCATTTCCAGATCTGAACCCACCGAGACACGAACCGCGTAGGGGCAGGTGACTGATCCGGTTCTGCTGCTCGTCTGTTGGGTAATACTGCATGCATGAAAACACAGGTCTGTCCATGATACAGTGGAACAAAGTCTCTCTGTAGCCCGTGGCCACTTTTAATCTGCAAACCCTCAGCGATCCCAGTGGTATCAGAGGTGTATAATTAGCCCCCCGCTTCCAGTACCAGACACTGTGGTTTTGAGTCGACTATTTCTACCTGCTTTATTGATTGTTTGTATTTGCATTGTTTTGTATGGGAGATCTTCAACATAGGCTCATGGGAAATATGTGCCTCTATATACATTTCTGCAAAAGTGAACAAACCTACCTATATGTACTAATCACTGCAGTTTGCATTTGAAATGAACAATAGAGGCTGTAAATCTAAGACAACTTTTATTCCTTTTCACACAAAGTCTGATTTACAGGTACAAAGTTGTGATTAAATGCCTAATTTTCATAGCCTAGAATCTAGACGCGCCCCTAGCGGCAGCAAATTACATTTGCTTCCAAGGTCAGTCTAGTTACTCTCAATTCACTTAAATTTCCGAAAAATCCAAGATGTACCGGGCCAATCACGAGTCGGTGGGCGGGCTTAACATGATGACGACTGACCTGCGACCATAAGTTCCGTCAGACATGAATTCCTGGTTCCGTGAATTAAGCGTGGAAAACTGAACAGTATTTATATAATTTTTTACTTTTGATACACAGCCACGTCCATGTGTCCTGAGCAGGAGCTCGTTACATCTGAACGCGCTGTGGTGTAGAATACGCAAACACCGGAAGCGATCTGTGGCGTGTATACGACACTCATTGTTCACACAGCACAAGAGATTGTGGATATAGCGGCTATTCAAAATGGTAATTACTTGCGCTTGTCCTGGTTGTTCAAACCCATTTAAAGCTGAAAAAGATTACGTTTGCTTGCGCAAACTCATCCTGGACTTTTTTTTTTACATATTTCCCCTTTCGGTGTTTGCGTATACTACATCAAAGCCCGTTCACATGTGACGAGTCGAATCATAGATATGCTAAACTCGTGCTCATGACAGATGGACGTGGGTGTGTATCAAAGGTAAAAAGAAAATTATATAAATACTGTTCATTTTCTTGCAAAAACCGATCGTTTCGTGTCTTAGGACATCAATGTATCGTCACGAGCCGCAGGGTGTAATTTGGATTTGTCTGTGCATGTTTTTGTTTACTTTTAAAGGTTTAGTGCCCATCTATGTCTATTATTTAGCTGACAGACTGCACAGTGCACTGATTTTTGTTAAAAATCTTCGTCGCTCTGACTACGTCACCTGACCGACTACGTCTCTGATTGGTTGTAGCGCTATCCTATTGCGTGGAGAGGAGTTTGAAAGACAACCGTTTATCCCACCCCTCCGGTTGAGCCCTGTCTATGGAGAGTGCCCAGACCCTACATTTATGTGGGTCTGGCTTGCCAGGCTATAATTTTCACACAATTGCTGGCAAAATATTGTGTTATGATTTCAAAACAATTTTAACATCCTGCGTGATTTGAAAACTGATACTTTGAATGTTGTCATCACATATACGGCTTCATATGCATGAGTTTTCTAGTTCAGTAGGTTTGCTCTGTAGCTCACATAAAACAGCATTGCACTTGATTGATGAAGAACTCCGGTACGAACCCTGTGAAACTACAAATTTTTACAAAACAGCTTAAATCCACTAAAGGAAGTTAAAATAGCCTGGCTGCATCAACAAATAGGTTTTTATATCACTTTTGCATTTGTTAACACTGTTGGGTAAGTTTAGGGTTGGGTTTCCAACACGATAGAGCATTAACCTTTAGCGACACCGCAATATGTACTTAAAGAAGCGTATTTTAAAATGCATCAACACATTCCTGTACCAACGTAATAAAAATGTGCCACAGTCAAGTTCTGAACGTGTGTTTTATCCCAACTCTCTGGACATTTCACTTAGAAACTGCTGCACAACATGCAGTAAGGTATGTAATTACGATGCTGCAGAAATGTATATAGAGGCATGTATTTTCATGAGCCTGGGTCTTAAAAGCAGATTTCAGTAGAGTCTGTAAAACCAAGACACACTCATTTCATGTCAAGATTAATATACTTCACTGGTTAACAGTGTTTCTGTGATTTGTAAATTAAGTTGAAATATAATAAAATGTTGCCTAAATAAACAATACATATCTCAGTCAGACCATTTATCCTGTTGTATACAAAACACTTTTTTTGACGTGCATTCATATTCTTTCAATTATCCATCCATTGCGTTCATTCATATGCTTCTTAGTCAAAATCAATCAAAGCAATTTGGGATAAAAAATAGAAACGCTATGCCTGGGGTGAAAGCCAGGATCCAGCATATGTTGAAAATCATAAACATGTCAAAGAGAGTTTGTCAGTCCACAGTGCTTGTGTGCATGCACAAGAATAAAGTATAACAAGGAGAGAAAATAAGATGAAAAATGAACGGCATTTACACCATACTGTAATCTTGTAGTGTTTGTTATGCCATGTAAAACAGCATAAACCCCCTACTATCAATCTGTAACACCACAGTAATCTGAGGTTCTCAAGCACTTTCGGCCGGTTCGCATACCCAACTTATTTAACGTATTTCAAGCACACTCTCCTATCTTACTTTTAATTAATTCTATAAATCATTATTAATAACCTTTAAAGCTTCCCATCTGCATGCCTGTAATCACCATAGTCAATCTTTGGTGTCAGTTTTGATTGCCAATCCATGTCCTCCTCTAATTGACCTTGTCCACTGAGGGAAGAGGAAAGCGAATTGCCTTCCCTTTGATAGTCGATTTATTCCTGCGCTGAATGATGAGTGCTTAGATTTTGTTCTGAAAATTTAATTAAATCTTGTCTCTTTGAGAGGCAGAACGAAATGCCAGAAGCAGGTGAGCACGGGGTTAAACCATGAGTATATATTATGTGACGATGTGATATTATGTATCTTTTCAGATCCATTTAAATTCATTTTCAAAGAAGATGCCATTAGAATCATGAAAGCGTATTTCAGCCAATAAGGAAGTTACTTGTCCAACAGTGTCTTTAGTTTTGTTAGAATTCCATCACAGATTTTCTGGGTCATGTACTAGACTTGTTATTGTTCCCAAGCTGTTAGAATTGCCATTAAGGTTTAGAGCATCTACACATTTGTTGAGAAATTATTTCAATATTAACCAGACCCATGCAATACTGAAGTTGAACAGCATTTTTGTGCAGTAATGCTTTACAAGATGTGCACCCCCTGCTGGCTTCACTAATATCTCTTCCACCAGGAACCATAGCTTTCCCAAGAGATCTCCCATCCAGGTACTGACAAGGCTCAACCCTGCTTAGCTTCACATATGCAGTTAAAAGCTACAGGTTAATAGCAACTGGATTTTACAGAAGGTCCTATCATCCCATACATACCTGGACCATCTTCCAGTTTTTTTTTTCACTTCCAAAATAAAGCCAATATAGGCTGTTAGAAAAAAAAAAAAAAAAAAAACAGAACCATCGAAGCTGATGCATAACCAACATTACTGTAATTTACATGTTTTTCTTGGTCATCTACTGAAACAACTCTTTTGGTTTCACATGATTGCACACATTTTTTATGTAACAAGGGCAAGTGATGGTTCTGTAAACTTTGCTGTTTTGAGAAATAAAGTTTCAATTAGTGTACACTATTTGTTTACTGCATAGTTTTTTGCCTCCATGTTCGTGGATAAAATGTAAAAATAAAAACCTAAAAACAACAGCATATATTGCAATTAACTAAATTATTTAAAGCAATACAATGATGATTAATTTTTCAGTAAGTAAAAATTCTGTCACCATTTGTCACAAATGAAAATATTTTTTAATGAAACCTGAAAGATTTCTGTCTCTCTATAACATCCCTACAAACAAAACTTTGATGATCACTTTATATGATGAACAGATTTCAAATTAACCCTTAAATGCATACCTCGGTCTTTAGCGACCCGGGACATCATTCACTACTCTCTCCCTCCTTCAGTTTTTTTTTTTTTTTTTTTTTTTTTAAGTTTGATGTCAACTTTCTTACTATTGCTCAATCTGTTCATTATAAACAATATAATGAAAAAAAAAATCTGTTTTGTGATTAACTAAAAAAAAAAAAAACTTTAAAAAAAAAGTGTATAGGGTTGCTAGAGACCCAAGGTGTGTAAGAGTGTAAGTATATTTTTTTGTGTGCAAAAATATGTAAATATCTGATGACTCAATGAATGCAATTCTCCTTTATTCCTCAAGGTGGCACTGTTTGATGGACAATAATGACATGATGTTTCACTCATAATTATCACAGACATAAAACAAAAGAATATCATCAGCTAAAACTGAACAACGTTTGAATGGCTTTTTTGCAAAGCAATTACTGTACGCAATAAAATATAGATGTCACTGTTTTTTGATGGTGGATGTGGTGAATAAACTGCCAGCGATCAAAATATTGACTTGAAATTATTAAAAATGATAGTTTTGAGAATATGGTTGAGATCGCAAATATGAGCCAGATGCTGAATGTACTGTGGAAGTGCACTTTGAGGATGATGGCGATGGTAAAATTATCTGCTCAAATTGAACCCTTCTAAGTTTCAAAAGGTAATGAAATATGCTTTATTTTATTATTCTGTAATTGTTCTTAAAATATCAAGAGAGTGTTTTGCTAATGCAGAGATCCATCCGTGCTGGATATATAGGCCCGGGTCGGTAAAGACCTGAAGATGTCATAACGATTGGTGAAACATTCATGCATTTAAGGTTTAAATATGGTAAAATATGGCTTGACATGCATTAACCAGTGTGGTTGGTTCTCACATGCCACACAAGCATGCTTAAGCTTTTATTTACCGTCTTTGATACGCTCTATTGAATACTGATGGCATAATGTTCATTTTTGGATGAACTATTCCACTTAAAAGCCATAATAATACCTTGCACAACACAAGGATGCTACCACATACCACTTATGGCACAGGTTAAAAAAAGAGGAATTCTTTAAATCTAAAATAATACAAGCCAAAATAGATGTTTTGACTAAAAATATTACTGGGAAGAAGGAAACAAACTGGCTCACTCCAGGTCACAAACACACACATCTGAAGGTGGCCAGTAAGCTATAATAGGAAGCTGTCAAAAAGCTCTATTTTGAACTCCTCAGATTGTTGACATAGATGTAGACACACGAAAAGGACTTGATGGAATAACTGTTTCATTATTTCAGACAAGGTCCCTACGGCAGAGATATATCAAACATCTTTCATTTGAGCCTTGCATGTGTCAGGGGGTTGTTGAGGTGTTGGAATATGATATGCAAAGCCTTGTTTTAGCCTGATGGGAAAGCCATGTCTTTCTCCTCAGGCGTGTGGCCTGGGACTCATCCGGCATGCAACTACAATGAAGGTTATATAACCTGGCCTAGGGAGCCACTAGATCCGAGCTCTGCGTGTGAGTCCTGGGCCTGGAGAGATTTCACCGGCTGATGGAACTATGTCAGGCTTGTATGAAAGGATCAGCGGTGTAATTTATTAAAATACCCACTATGGGCTTGGAGGTGGTGATAGTAGGGGAAACCGGCACAAGCGTTTGCTCCAAAACTGCCATTTAAAGGAACT
>NC_133363.1:27440392-27471881 GCF_049309525.1 Garra rufa
AAAAATACAAGATGTTCCGCACTGTGAAAAATCTCAGAGGACGTGGTTGGAAGCCAAAAGTGACACCTGTGCTGGCCAGGAGGATAGTGATAGAGGTAAAAAATAATCCAAGGATCAGCACCAAGGCCATCCTGATGAATCTGGGCTCTGCTGGTGGCAAAATCTCAAGGCTTACAGTCCACAGACACTGCACACGGCTGGGTTCCACGGACGCAGACCAAGGAGGACACCACTTCTCCAGATAAGGCACACAAAAGCCTGCTTGGCCTTTGCAAATGCTCATCTGGACAAAGAAGAAGACTTCTAGTCTTCTGTTTTATGGTCAGATTAAACAAAATTTTAATTGTTGGGCCACTAAGATGTAGCCTTCATTTGGCATAAAAAGGAGAAGCCTTCAACCCAAAGAGCACCATCCCCACTGTCAAACATGGTGGTGGGAACCTAATGTTTTAGGGGTGTCTTTCAGCCGGTGGACCAGGGAACCTAATCACAGTAAATAGCAGCATGAAAAAGGAGCAATACATCAAAATTCTCAACAACAACATCAGGCAGTCTGCAGAGAAACTTGGCCTTGGGTACCAGTGGACATTTCAGCATGACAACAACCCAAAACACACAGCAAAAGTGGTGAAGAAATGGTTAGCAGACAAAAATATTAACGTTTTTCTATTGATTATTGAGAAGGGTATGAATAATTTTGGACATGCCACTTTTTGTTCAAATGTAAATAAAAGATGAATAATAATTTTTCCACAATAATACCTCTTGTACATCGTCTTATTATCTTCTGGGAGACGTCTGTGTCATTTCTAATAATAAAAAAAAAAAAAAAAAAAAAACTTGCTGGTTGAATAAAAGTAACTTTAAGTCAGAATTTGCCAGGGGTATGAATAATTTCGGGGTTTTTTTGAAAGAAAGTAATACTTTTATTCATCAAGGGTGTGTTAAACTGATAAAAAGTGATGGCAAATACTTACATTGTTAGAAAATATTTATATTTTGAATAATTGCTGTTCTTTTGAGCTTTTTATTCATTAAAGAATCCTGAAAAAATATCACAATTTCGAAATAAATACTTTGCAGGGAAACTGTTGCAATATATAATCCAATATAGATCCAAATTAGATCATTCTAATAATAAATCAGTATATTAGAATGATTTCTGAAGGATCATGTGACACTTAAGACTGAAGTAATGGCTGATGAAAATTCAGCTTTGCATCACAGGAATTAATTAAATTTTAAAGTATATTACAATAGAAACCATTATTTTATATTGTAATAATAACATTTCGCAATATTACAGTTTTTTTCTGTATTTTTGATTAAATAAATGCAGCACTGATGAGCATAAGAGACTTTCTTTAAAAACATTACAACTCTTACTGACCCCAAGCTTTTGACGGTAGTGTATATATTACCATATATATATATATATATATATATATCATATGTGTATATATAACTAAATAAATATAAATTGCTGTTGTTAACAACATGAAGTGCATTAAAAAATTATTTATGTCAAGGTTTTACAAACTGGGCTTGTGTAGGAACTTCAGGGGGTTTATGTGTTCAATGAAAAACTAATACATAATTAAATAAAAAAGTTAAACTAAAGCAATTCATTTTAAAAACGGTCAAAATAAAACACTTGCTGGAAAAAAAAATATATTTACCTGCATGTCATGTGACCATAACCAACATCAGAGAACTAGTAAAATGCAAATGTGACACTTTATTATTAAAATAATTATTTTAAAATCTCAGGGTACTGCATATAAAAAGAAAAAAAAAATGGTGAATTTGTGTTTGAAAGACAAATGCATTCCAAAGTAATATAAAAGAGGAATTAGGGAGTATCAATAACATATGAATACATTATTGCTTTTGTGTAAATATGTAAGCACGTAATCCATTAAAAATCACTTGTAGTCTGATTACGAGAATTTTAAAATGTAATTTAATCTAATTACAAGTATACCAGATTACATGCAATCAGTTACCCAGCTCATTACATATGTGTTAAAAGGAAACCAAATAGTATCACATTACATACATATTTAAGTATTACAAACATAATAATAATAAATTAATATTATTTTACATATATAGAGAATTTTTAAATACATTTTAAGGTTTTTTATACATAGCCACACATCCCCAGAAAAACAACACACCTCTCACAAGCCTGGACAGCTACTATGAAAGCCAAATAAAATAATTACCTCCCCCCTCTCAAACACTGAGGAACATATGGCTCAAGTTCTAAAGTAGCTTCAGAGACATAATGTAGGGTGGCATTGCCAGGGACTAGTGGATGCCATGGCATGACAGTCACTAAGCTAAGTCCATAACCCCGCGCATCTGCCTCCAAGAGAGAAATCTTTCATCTGAACAAGTCCATATGGCCAATTATGAGAGACATCCAGGGAGAATATTTGGCTTTATTATTTTTGTTACCTTTTAACTGCCAAGGGAATAGGTCTGCATAAAGTATGTTTAGGGACGGGAAGTCAAGACAGTTTAAGGGTGTTTTATAGCTTAGGTGGGGGAGAAAAAAGTCCTAGTTCTACCCTTGCAATGAGAAAAAGCAGGACTTTCTGGTCATACATCTGTTAGAAAATCTGAATAAACAGAATAATGTAAGTACAGTCAAATTTGATCGCTTCAAGGCTTTAGACAACAGCCTCTTATATTCATGATTTAACCTTGCTAGCAAGGCAGGGTGAAAAGAGGACTCAACCCTGAAGCTAATGTTCTCTCATTTTTTTTCCCTCACAAAAAACAAACATCTGACCTAGCACTGGCACTGTCTGTTGTGCTTTCATGCATGTTTTTCAATGATTTACAGTCTCACACCAGGCAGGTTATTCATTCATAACAAGGATATGAATGTGCAGTTGAGCACATAAAATCTTGCAATAGCAGTGGGTTATTGAAAATGATGTAATACTTCCTGAGGACTTGCAAATCCTCTCTGGCCCAAAATGCAATAACACTGTATTGAAGGGAAAGTCGAGTGCATGATAGTTATAATAATTTAGATGAGCCTCTTGCATGTTACATTGTGTTTCAAATCCATATTGTCGCAAGTATTCATTGAGTACCGAAGTGCAAAGTTCTTCATGCTTCAAATGTGCTTTTATTCTGGATCGATGTTTGCTTATCATAAAGTAAATAATAAAAAAGAGAGAAAAACAGCCTGAGACCAAGTGCTTATTTCCTGTCTTTTGACCAGCCAACAAGTGCTGGCCTTCAGAAACAGATGCTTTCACATCCTTGTAGGTGATAATAAATGAAATATTCTCATAAAACTTAACAGCGATGTTTTTCTCTACCAGGCATCTAGAGCAATGTCCTTTTGTCAATGGTATCACTGAATGTGTATGAACTGGAGATGGAATTAATTAGCAATAAAAAATGGCGATCAAAAATCATTGGCACATCACAGCTAGTCCCTCCAGGTAAAACAGTCGCACAGTTAAACCACATATGCACCAATAAAATAACCTAACCTTGATTATCTCAAAGAACACACACTCGAGGATGAAAATAGCTTGACTGCCGCAATCACACAAATGATAAATCCAGTGAGTGACAAGCGTAACACAAAGTGAGTATTGCATTGAATTAATGTCGCAAGCATCTTGCAAAAGCGAAACTGCCCTTCTTTGAGTTCCTTGCAATTTAAAAACAAAATGTGTAACCTCCCAGGAATTCCCTTGGAAACAAATCGACAATAACAAAGGTTTTATCCAAAGTGATCTTGAACAAACCTCATGGAGTATGCATTTTCTCATTGTTCAAGGGCAATGTGTTTGAAACAATAAAGGCTCTGGTGTCATTGTAAACGACTGTGTGGCACTGTCACATTAAAGGCGGCAAATGAAAAAGCAGGAGAAAGACGGAAACAGCTCACCTCCCTCCTCTCTCGTCTGTAGTCTAACCACACATACTGTAGGTCTCAACTTGTTAAACCTGATATGTGATGCTGGGTGAATAGCAATGTGCTTACTCTCAGATGCTGTTGCTTGGTGCAATTCAGTGGAGTCATTCTCTATTAGAGCTGAGATGAAGAGGACTCGTCCTCTCTGACATTGACTCAGCTGCCATTATCACGGCCGACGGTCCATGCTAACAGTTCTCTCTTAGCTGGTTTCCCTCGCTTCTTGTGCGGGTTATTCCTTCACTGTTTTGGTTATACATGACTTCCATTCGGTTGTGTTTAACTCAACCAGTTTTATTGATGTGTGTGGTGTAAATGATCCAGTACTTTATCTCTATCCGAGATTATTTTGCATGCAGTTGGAGTCACAATTTGGAGAGCACGCTGATACCGAGATGCTGGGAAAATATGTTGATTGATCTCAATGGAGTGATGTAAATGACATCAGCATGTGTGTTCGATAGCATAAAAATGAGGTTATGATTGATTCTTCAGATGAGATCTGCCTAGGGTCCATTAAGCCACAGATCTGATTAGCGCATCTGTAAAATGGCCTATCAACAGAACGAAAAGCACTTACATTCAGCGTTTTTTAAAAACAACACTTTAAACCTATACATAAAACATTAGTTAACCCCGTTAATATGCATTCTTGGAAGACTGATTCCCTACAGCAGCAGAGCAGGCAATATATGTAAGAATAAAGTTTGAGAGCTCGCTTTGAGAGATTTTATAGCACATTCTCTAAAAGCTAATAAATGTATGCAGTAAATCAAATAATGTAAGGTATTACTTTCAATAGACAGAAGAGCAGGCTACACACCAGCGGTAATTCAGCAGCTCTTTCATTTGTGCTGTTGGAAATGAATCAGCGAAGAGTCGGTTATCGCGTGATAAGTTTAGCTGTAAAGAGATTAAGAGCTCTAGGCAGAGACGGAAGGTTGGATTAAACCTGCGTTAAACAACCTCTTGTGCGACTTCAGCGCTTATACAAATTTTGTGCTTTCCACCTTTTGTGTGCCTTCTGCTTTCAGGCCTCGGAAGAAGATACTACTCGCACTGAGCTAAATTCTACACATCGCTTGATGCCTTCTTTTGTCGGAGCTCTTTGTGCAGCATTTTCCCGCTTTGTGTCGACGGTACCGGCGAATCTTCTGACACCAGGTGCTGCTGGAGCTGAAAAATGATCGCTAACAGGACTTTCCTCTCGAGATGAAATGGACTTTTAATAACGGCCTCCATGCGGCGGAGTCCAGAAGCAGGAAACCTGTTAAATGTGAGCTGGGTCACATCTCCCGGTGTCCTTTGTAATGCCTTAACCCTTCAAAATTGGGTTGTAATCTGGGCTCATCCGAAGCGCTTTCATACAGCTGTCGAAGAACCGGAGGGTAGCAACTTTTCCACCCCCAACACTTTAAACCCCTCCCCCCAAAAGGATGGCTTAATGGTGTCAGCATGAGGGACGAGGTCTCGACTCTTGTAACAGAGCAAAATCTTAGTCCCATCATCCTCGCTGTGTGCTGTAATTGCAGGAATGGTGTCAGCACTCAGCAAGGGAAAAGAAAAGGGAGGGAGACCGGGAGGGGAGGGAAGGGGGGCAGGGGTTGTAAAGAAAGAGAGTGAAACGAGAGGCTCAGCTTCAATCCACTTGACCGAGCAGGTCAACGGAAATAAATGACTTTCCCCTGACCAAGGCTGGAGCTCTCTCATCCGCTGTGTCACTGCTGCCATATCCCTCCGTCAAGGACAGGAGGGCTCACTTGACTGCAGTCAGACAGAGATAAAACAGTGAAGCACTCAAATCACTGATTAAGTCTCCTTCTTTCTGCCCAACTTCCTCATCAGTCAGGAGTCTTTGAGATGGCATTTTTTAAAATATTTGTATAATTAACAGTGGGCTAATGGAACACATGTGGTGCCGGATGCATTATAAGGCATGAAATGTGCTTTTTTATGTGTGTGTGTGTGTGTGTGTGTGTGTTGTTGTTGTTTGATGAAGGATCCTGAAATGGCTGCCGCATGCTGTGCTCCACTCTGGAACTAAAAGGGAAGTTTGAGCAAATTTGAGAAAAGTTGATGGAACTTTAATTTCCGATTGATCTTCCTTATCCTTCGCCAACCGGCGACGACTCCTTCCTAATCGTAGGAGGTAAAAGAACTCGCAGGTGGATAAACGAGTCCTTCCGCACATCTGGAGATGTAAGTGGTGTGAAATGTGTGAACACTGAGCAGATTTTTATCTTGTGTGCAACTTGTTCACACCACACTAGAGGGAGTCTCTCCAGTTCCCACCTGAAAAGACCCTGGCAAGGGCAGGCGTGCCAAGTGGCACAACAGATGGCCCTCTGCTCACCATCATTTCCTCTCACACAATGCTTCGGGAGCACAGAGATCCCGCTGGGAGAGGAATCAGCAGCCTTCCTCTATCTGACCAACTGAACGGAACTCAGAAGCCCCTTCGTAAATCCTCATTATTTTATCAAAGTCTCCTTGTCGCTTCATGAGAGTTGAAGGACACAGGCTATTGTGTACCTGCTGCAGATACGCATTGCATTTCCTGACTCGTTATCCATCCTGCGGTCCTGCTGCCAGGAAAGCTGATGCTGCTTCCATTTGGAGTGTTTTGCCCTCAATGCTCTGGCTGCCACATGTATGGGCTGTTTCATGGATTGCCCGTGTACCAGATGGAACAGCTTTTTAGTTGCACACCTAATCTCCATTGTTTTTCCCTCAAGCAACCAGAGCTTGACTCATTTTCATACATTCTGCTACAGTTTCTTGAAATGTCTTTATGCCCCTAGCATTTTAGGTAGTTAAAGAGACAGTTCACCCAAAAGTAAAAATTGTCATTTATTCATGCTCACGTCAAACGTGTGCAGTGTTCATTTTGTTGACGAATAACTTTCGTCTTTAGTTTCATCAACATTTTTTTCACAGATGAAAACGAGACAATAACAAAATAAAAACTCTTTTTGAATGACAAAAACAATGACGAAAATAATCACATTTTCGTCAACGAATAAAAATGAGACTAAAGTGTTATGGAGGGATGACTAGTTTACAAAGCATGACGATGCGAGAGTATTTAATTTAGTCCAGTTTTTCTGAGAGCACAACCCAAATCATGCACACAGAAAAGTGCCTCTCAAACAGAGCACAAGTACTGAATTCAGTTTCCTTTCAGTCGGTGTTCAACGTGAGATGCCAATTCGTCGGTTCGCTCTGACGTGACATCTCTACTTCCTCCTTCAAGGAACAATGGTTACATACACTGTAAAATCGAATTAGTTGGGCTTACTTAAAAAAACAAACAAACAAAAACATGCAAGCTGACTGCCTTAAAAAACTAAGTAAAGTGAAATTGGAATAGTATGTTGTAGACAAATCCCTTACTTTAGGTTTATTTAGTATAGCTACTCATTGACTCCCAGAGTGCATTGCAGCATGAATAAATTCTGCAATTGCTTTGTTTTACTGTTGTTGTTTTCATTTGCTGTCAACAACAACAACAAAAGCTAATAAAATGGTTATTACAGTTACTAAAGTAGATCAAATTGAGTTGTTACCATAGTTGTGATTCGCAAGTCTGTGTGTAAGCACATTGCCCCAAATATTATTGGATTATATTAACCCAGTTAAAAGCTTTTCAATGTGTTTTTTGAAAAACAATGACATTGTAAAAGATCATTAATCAACATTAAAGCTATCTAATGATTTAATTAGAAAATAGATCACCTTTTAAAATGTTGAAAATTCAACATTCAAGATGACTTTCTAAGTAAGTAAAGATAACTAATTATATATTATTATATTTTACAGTGTACATAACCGAGACGCTCTCTTTTGTGTTGCATGAACAGAGAAATACCCACAAAATTATGTTAAATTGTCCGTTTTGATGAGTATTTAAGTGAATGTAATCTGTTGGGAGAATATCGAATGTGTACAAGCATATTGAATTCATGCAGTCAGTTTTAAAGGGACAGCAACCTAATTTAGTTGCTGTTGTCTGTTTCTTTATTGTTCAACAAAAGAAAGAGAGAAAATCACTCACTGCTCTTGACTGAATCACTTTAGTATCCTTATTAATGATACATCTAAATTTAATTTATTTAAATATGTAAGCAAGTTGTTATAAAGAATGCATAGGTGTTTCATTAAAAAGAATACCATGTTTTTGTTTTTCATGAGAAGTGGTTTTATTTTAGAGAACCACTTAATGGTTCAATGCATTGCACTGTTATTTTTTATTTTGGGATGAATTAAAATTTAAAAAATAGAACCTAAAGTTTAGATTTATTTCCTCAAAGGCAGTACTAGGACAATCTGCCTTCTTCAATCACGTAATGCATTAATTGTTGTTTTGTGTCCCGTGTCTTTGAAACCATCTTTTCCATTATATCTCATTGGATGCACCACAGATTTGCGCCAAGTGGTCAGACTTTTTCCCAGATGGCGGTCATCTGCTTGCAGTATTCTCATTCATCTGTTGTGGTGCATCCTGTGAGCCTTTTGAAGCTAAGAGTAACCAAGTGAAGGGTGGCAGTGGATATGCATATGCTGTTTCATGTCTCATGATTTATGTATAGCTGAAACCAGAAGGAAATTCATATTAAAATATCTCATTGGTTTTTACTGAATGTAGACTAGTAGAGTATGTTAAATTACACTTTCATGTACATGATATGTTGATATGTGGATAATATATTGATATTTAATATGAGCAAAGCTTTGATATTTAATGAGCAAAACTTCCAAAATAATTTAAAGACATTATTGTGGCAGACAAAAAATACTGAACAGACATCACAGACATAACCTTGAGCCTTCCTTTTGAAACCAAAGTCAGACACTGAAAACATAAAAAAAAAACCTTCCATATGCAGTGGTAACAAATAAAAACAGTGGTTAAAAAAAAAAAAAAAAAAAAACATTTATAAACTGACTTATTCACAATGAATGCAATGAATGTTGGGTAACCAACATCACTGTAGTACATAATACAAAACTATCTATTCGGTTGAGTTTGGTAATTATTAGTCTGTGATAAACATTGGCCAAAAGTATCCATTTTACCAGATATTTTCTGGGGATAATGCTCTTTTTTAAGAAGCCATGTCAAGTTGACACAACATGTCTTTGTGCCCCACTACTGTGTTTTTTTTTTTTCTTCAATGCAAACATGAGCTAGACAGACGTCTCTGACCTTGCTGCTTTTTAAGCACCTCACACATGCTTGTTGCAACTGTAGTGCAGCTTATCAATGTCAAAACAGCAGACCAATCAGAAGAAGACAAATATTGCAAGCATACAGATATAGCTTTGCAATAACCAGGAGAATTATTACTGTATATCTGCTTGGATAATTCTTTGTTTTTATTTTATTTTATTTTATTATTTTATTTTATTTTATTTTATTTTATTTTATTTTATTTTATTTTATTTTATTTTATTTTATTTTATTTTATTTTATTTTATTTTATTTAGTCAGATCACATCTTCTAAAAGCGCCTTGAGACCTTTGCCTTCTGGGCTGTTTTTTTTTTTATTTTATTTATTTTTTTATACAGATCCTTATGTGTTGTTCCATTCCATTGTGTTCCATCCAGCTGCCTTTAAACATAAGAACATGTCTTGTATAGAAGTGCCCTTTCTCATTCTGTGCTGCCTGCTCTTGTTAAGTGAGGCCAAAAAATAGGAGCATGGAATGCTTAAATTGCTCTGATGATATGAAAATTCCTTATTACAGAATGTAAATGCAGACCCCGGGGCTTGATTAATTGCATAGTTTTGTCACGTTTTTTTGTAATGGACTCGCACAATCGTTTCCACATTTAGCCTCAATGCCCACTGCAACTTCCGCTGTGTAAGGAAATTGTGAGCACAAAATTCAATCTCACACACAGGACAAAGCAATAGTGACGTGATCCAGTTTCAAACTAAAGGTATTTAAATCTGCTGGAACTAATTGCTACACTCTAGAAAATGCTGGGTAAAAAACAATCCAACTTGGGTTAAATTGGATTGTTTTTTACCCAGCATTTTCTAGAGTGTTGGCTAAATATTGGACAGAACACATGCTGGGTTATTTTGACTCAGCTGGTTGGTTTAAATATTTTCACCCAACATGCTGGGTTGTTTTATTTAAGTTATTTAAAAAGTTATTGTGTTATTTAAAAAGTATTATTTTGCTGGCTTAAAATACAGTAGGCTGAAAAAAAATCACACATCGAATTATAGAAGCAACAGTAATAATCAAGATTAACATTTATTATTAAGCAAGAACACCCATGTAGAAAAATCTAAGACAAACTGAATTTATTTGGGTGAATACAGCATAGTTTACAATATTACACACATTTAAACTTGTTTAACAGGCATTTCTTAATATAAAAAATGTAACATTTAAAAGTAGCGTTTTAATTTAAGTGTATTCAGCGAAATCTAAGCTGGTGATGGGCTGCTGTTCACCGGGGTAACTATGAACCTCATCGTCTCGCATTTCACTTGTAGCTAAAAGATGCTGTGACTGACTCTATAACCTGCCCATAAACAAATTACTGATATTAGTGAACATATTTTAACATTAAATTAAATTCAGTATCATAACAAATAATATCAATTTATGTTGCAAGGCAAAAGGCATTTCCATCATGGAAACGACCACTGCTGACAGAGCTGACTGACATTTCGTCCTTATATATTGTGTTGCGTAAAATAATATAATTTAAAGTACAGTAATGTACAGTAAAGACTTTAAAGGGGTCATCAGATGCAAAACTAACTTTTACATGTTGTTTGAACATTAATGTGTGTTCGCAGTTGTATGTACACAACCACCCTACAATGATAAAAATCCACCCAGTGGTATTTTTTTTTTAATCTTTAAAAGTAATATCCCCTTTTTAAAATCAGGTCACTCTCAGCTTCTTGTCGGTGTGACATCACACAGTTTGTTGACATGTGCGCCTTACCTTAAACCCACCCTCACCAAGCTGAAACAGGCCGAATACAATCGCCACTGTGTCGACTCAGGTGCAGAGGAAGGCTCTAATTGAGCGATTGGGGTGTTCTGTTGTTGGATGTAATAATGAACATAGCAATCGTCATTTACTCCCAACATCTGAGCCACTGAAGAGGCAGAGGATAACGTTACTTTCTTTTTAAAAAGGAAAGCGCCGATCCCGATCTACATATGCATCTATGTTCGTGTGAATCATTCGTGTTGTAGCTTCACCCACAGCAGAAGTGAGTATAAGGGTTTTTTATGCATCTTTGATAACGGCCCACCACTAATTTATTTATATTTTTATTTTTTTTATGACATTATATTTATGTCAAAAGAGGGCAAGTGCGAGAAAGGATACAGAGAGGGAAAAAAGAGCTTCACCAAAAGTTCACACAAACCCAGTCAGAAACTTTCTGTCACGGTTGAGAAGGAAAAAATAGAGAGAGAGAGTGAGCGAGAGACAGACAGAGAGGGTACAGGAAGAAATAAATTCATCCTATCTTTGCTTGGTATATAAAAGCCTCAGAGCTCACTGCCCTCCACTGTTTAGATTTAGGATTTCTGCACAGCCCCAGTAAAGCGCTTTAGGGCTCTTTTCCCACTGTCGACAAACCCATGTTTCTAGGTCAACCCTCCCTCTTCCAAAATGTTTTATGAGCCTGCATTAAATGTACATGTCCTTGTCTTATTTCAACTGGGAACAGAGAAAAAAATGCAGCTATGGCAGTGCTGTTAGTTCTTCTGTCTGTCTGTAGAGGGCACATAAGGATGGAGAATGAGCCTATATGGATGAAAAAAAAAAGACTTTAAATGTGCTCAGTAACTTCTGGTAAGTTTGATGAAGAGCAGAATAGAGGCTAAAGATAGCTGCTGTTCTAATAACAGATCATCTCAGAATATATCTGGAAAAAGATACATATTAAAATGTTCATGACCACATTTCCAGACAAGTTAATATATTTTGTCCAACATCTGTAGCTTCCATCTTCCATTAATTCTGTAATTTGTTAGGGGAAGATTGATTTTGACAATTTCTAATACAATAAAATTTTAATACTAGAAAGCAATGTCACTCCAATCATACTCTAACATACCTTTCCACATAAACTCATACATATTAATAAGACTTTCAAAAGCCTCTCAGCAATATGGCATATAGTCTTTGCATAGCTTTGAATTCAAGCTCTTGCAGAACCCATTCAACAGCACACAGAGCATGATTCACTGATAATATTTACCTTCAGATGGTTCACTCCCTCAAGCCTTGTTTGTTCCCTCAAGTGCCTGGGATGCGGCTTTGTGTGCCTCCTCATGAAAGAAACACATTGTTTTTTTGTTTTACTCCAAATATCTAGCAGGCACAAACCCAATGCAGTGCTATATCCATCAATATTAAAAAAGAGAGAGCGAGCGGGGAAAAAAGAAAAAAAGGATTAAATTAGATAAAAATATCACAAGCGGCATCTACATGTGATTCCAGTGATTAACCTGAAAATAATTCTACACCTTTTATGCCAATAAGTTTTTAGTGCATATACACTAAGCCAATCTCAAGTTTACACAGATGTCCTAGATGATATTTGTTCCACAAATTTGAACAAACAGAAAGTGTCCAATTAATTCTGTCCTGATTTTGACTACAATATAGCTATTGTTTTATATTTTTAAACCTAAACAAATAGGTTAGGTTTAAATGAATGTGCCCATGCTGTGCGTAGCTGTCAACGCAGACACTAGTAATTGGGTTTGTGCTGGAAGGCAATGGTAAACATGCATATAGTGATGCATGGGTCAGCTGAGACTGACCTTCACAGGGGATGCTCTGCTGGACTGTCTGTCACTCGGCGACTTGAATGCCCCCCAGTTTTAGGGGAGTAATCTGATTTCTTTCCTGCCTGTTCAAAGAGCATTTTGCATTAAGGGCACCTTAGCGTGAGATCACAGGTCTCACGTCTAATCAGACCATAAGCGACAGTGCACAGGAAGATAAGGCCAGGTGAGTGCTACCTTTGGCTGTTACAGCAAAACATTCCCAGCAAGAGGACAGCAGGTAGCCGACTAAGCGGTTTTAGAAGCAAAATACAGAGCCAAAATAACAAACACAAAGACAGAGAGGCTAACTGCATGTGGTTGGAAATATTGTTACTGCAGCTATTTTGCCAATGGCACAAAAAATATTGTTGGTATATTATACTTGTGTGTATATTATATTTTTGTTTCATATTTTCATAAGAAGAAGAAGAAAGAGGAGGATGGGAAGGAGGAGAATAAAAAGACAAAAAAATACATAAATGATGTATATAGAAATCAATGATGCATATAGAAATATTTATTTACATACACTACTTTTCAAACGTTTGTCTTTTCTTATTTTCTTACAATCCCGAAAAAAAAAGTATCACAGTTTCCACAAACATATGTGACCCTGGACGACAAAACCAGTCTTACGTAGCACAGGAAAATTTTTAGCAATAGCCAAAAATACATTGTATGGGTCAAAATTATAAATTTTTCTTTTATGCCAAAAAATCATTAGGATATTAAGTAAAGATCATGTTCTATGAAGATATTTTGTAAATATCATGCTGTATATTAATACTTATTTTTTGATTAATAATATGCATTGCTCAGAACTTCATTTGGACACCTTTAAAGGCGATTTTCTCAATATTTAGATTTTTTTGCACCATCAGATTCCAGATTTTGTAATGGGTAATGGGGTAATGGCTGCTGGAAATTTAGTGTTGAATAAATTACATTTATTCCATATTTTCAAATGATTTGAAATTGTAATAGTGTAATAGCATTACTATTTTTTACAGTATTTGGATCAAATAAATTACCTTGTATGGCAGGGTTACAAAAATTAGACAAACACTTAAAAATCTATTCAGACAGCGAACTGTATACATATACAAATATGCAAACACTAATATGGAATTATTTTGGATCCATTGCACCTTCTATAAAATCGATATTTCTTACCTATAAAAAAAACCTTCATGCCCTCTTTATGAAGGTATGGAACAGCGTCACCTTAAAGCTAAAATAACTGATGACTCACTGAATAATTCAGAACATATTAGAATGTGCACAGTATCTCAGTACTCCCAGGACCGAGTTCCTAATTATGAAACCAAACTTGATCGAGTCATAAATCCAGCCCACTGTGCCTCTGGTGTGCCGTGGATCTTCAAGTCAGCCTTACTACCTCAATCCTCCACACAGGAGCAGTAAAACTTTTCAGAGGAGCCCAGAGGGTACCGTTAGCTGGCGTTCCTTAGACCCACTACCCAGCCCACACTCCATCTCCATCAACCCCATGTGGACTTCTTTAATAGCACCCTTTAATGGGCCTTCCACATGCTTTACAACAGGACTTTATGATGGATGTTAGGGGAGGCATAATTGGGAATAATGAGTCTGTTGTTGGGCAGCATCACCCCCTCCCAGCCATCACAACACAATGTGCCGGAGTCACCAAACAGCTCTGTGTGTTTAGAGTGGCACAGTAAACCTGAGTGCGAATAATTAATGACAAGAGATTCCTACTCTGGTTTTATGCTAACCTTGTGAATACCCATCATTGGCTTCTCAGTGATTTTGATACAGCGCCGCTTCAATAATAATTTGTTTCCTCCAAGGTCAATTATAAGCTCATTGTGTAATCATGACATATAAATCACCAAATTTACTTCTAATATAGATGCTTAAACTGTGTACTGGCATAGATCATTCAATAATAAGATGATTTTGCTGTCCCATTGCGCTGATGATTCCCTTCACTCAGTCTTAATGAGAAACCTGAGACTGCTCCAAGGGTTTTATGAGGTCAAATCCATTCATGTTTCTAGCAGCACTCGCTCCCTCCTTTCAACCCCATCCCCATCTTTTCCTCATCCTTCTACACTCCAAAGCAATCAGACACATGATACTGCACCTAGAGCATATTATTCCTCCCTTTTTGACCTTTAATGAAACATGCATGTGCTCCATTAAATAAATTACACCAGACATTTTTCATTTTAATGTATATTTGCATCTAATGTCTATTTGTAGAGTATGTATAAGGACATTCCAGAGACTTGCTCCTGGCATATTTGCGTTATCAGAATGCAAATAGATGAGATTGGCACCATATTCAGTTTAAAGGCATAGTTCACACAAAAGATGTAGGTGACTTTGTTTCTTCAGTAGAACACAAACAAAGATTTTTAACTCAAACCGTTGCAGTCTATCATATAATGGCAGTCAATGGGATCCACGAAACCCACAAAATCAAATTAAATCCTGCGGCTCATGACAATACATTGAGGTCTTAACACACAAAACAATCGATCTGTGCAAGAAACTGAACAGTATTTATATCACTTTTTACCTCTGATCCACCAGAATGTCCAACTGTCCTGAGCCAATCACAACAGCCGGCGCGTACCGCGTCAACGTGCAATCTATACACACTCATTGTTTGCACAGAGAGATTGTGGGTATGACGGCTTATCCTAATTATTGCAACCAATGAAAATTAAAAGATTATGTTTGCTTGCACGAACTCATCCAGGAGTGTTGACTTTTTACCGACTCCCAGCTTTTGAGCCTGATCTTCATCACAGCTGTTGTGAAAGCGCTCAGGACTGTGATGACAAAACCAACATCACATAAAACGTACCATATGTATGTTCATCTGTACCGGGACCACTCAGTGGACATTTCACATAGAATATGTCACTAAATGTGCATGGTGCTATGTACTGTATTCCGCGTCTTGCAAAAAAGTTTCCACAGGTATATTTTCGTCATGAGATTAGGTTGATTTCAGTTACGTTATTTCGTTCGCTTCTCATGTAGGGTAAGTTCTGGTTAATTGGGACATTTCCCAGTCATCTCAATGGCAAGTGTCCAAATTTACCTGAATTCATCCATATACAAAATAAGTGTCTAAATCCATTCAGTCAGTCATTCAGTATAACTATAATCATATTTGTGAGACATTTTTATTTGCTGGCAATTTTGCTGATTATTTTGTCATGATCTTATCTGACAGGACTAACAGATCTCACACAAAATCTATTCATGGCTTTTTGGCAGATTTTGCAGCTTATTTTTTAAGGAAATTAAACCAGTACCAATCAAAAGTTTGGGCACACCTACTTATCATGGTATTTTGCATCATGAGAAACATTTAATGAGAAACATTTAAACTTTTGAGTCCACACCTCTCTCGCCTTCACTGAGCCCATTGAGTTTTAACAGACCCCCTAAAGCATGCAGTGGGTTTGGTGGGGGGTAATTGAGAATGATTAGGAGAAAGTCATATGTGAAGGCAATGTCTTAAAAAATAAGTAAACAACACACACACTTAGATATAACAACTTTGTTACAAGAAAATAAGACGTAAAATGGCATGAAAACATGATCTGTGGGAGTTTTTAGTGAGTAATCAGCTTGGTGAAATTTAAAGTAAATCTCCATGTCTGTGACTAAAATTTTCAGAGCTTTGATCACAAACTGATTTGATTCGAAAAACTCAAAAATAGTTGAACATTGGTTCACAAATAAAATATATAAATTGTTGCTGAATTATTATTTTGGAATAAACCTTAAAAAACTAACTTGATAAGATTCATACTTGGCTTTAATGAATAGTATATTAAATATACTTTTTTGGTCCCAAAAAAAAAACTTCTCCTCCTCATTCAAGAACACTACTGCACACCACTGCTTTACTGGTAACTTAAAGGGGCATAGATATATAAAGTGTATATACTGTATCAGCAACTAAAATGAACAAAAGTTAACCCCCTTTCCTCGAGAGAGTGTGTATATATTCTAGAATTAGGATCCAAAATGATGTCTAATTTTCATCAACATGTTTAAGTTTTATCATCTGAACAATTGATATCCTGGTGCCTTGTACATCCCTCACAACCTTGTTTTCATCTGTGCCAAATTAAATATGACATCTACTGACTGAGGTCTATATTATACCCCTAGTTAGACAACTGCACCAATGCAGACAGACACATAAATGTATCAGTACAACATGGAATTGCATGATCAAGATTCCAGCCTGTACCTGAGGTGCACTTCCGCCCCACCTTTGCAACAGCTTTTTACTCATATTCACGCACACTTATGCAAGCACAAACCTACACACACACACACACACACACACACACACACACACAAACCCACAGAGAATAGCACAGGGGCTGTGATGGAGTAGAGTGGCAAAGAAGAGAGACAGCGTGAGCAGCTAAAGGAGTTCATGTGTGACACATCCCCCTCAGAGCTGGTGGAGGGGCAGCCACATGAAACCTATTAGCACGGGCGTCTGCTAGAGTGTCATTCTATGGCATGGCCACCTCGCGCAAAGCCCTTTCCTCCCTCTGCCCTTCTGTCACCGCATCTCTGAGCAGGCTCTGCCTCATTCCCTGCAATTAGCTTAAGAAAACCTTGCAGATTCCACCAACATTAGACAACACATTATTGTGCTTCTGACCCCATTATAAACACTGTACACACTGGAGGTTAATGCATGACTGTCAAGCTCATTAAAGTCACAAAGCTCTCATTCTGTTGCTAGTACCTACAGTATGAAATTGCGTTTCTTACATCTACCTTGGAACACCTACAGTATACTAAGGTCCACTAGTAATTTTTCTGCCGACTGAGTTTTAATTCCTTTCAAGTAAGTATCTCAAAAGAGACTTTTAAAAGGAAACAAACACCTTTGGAGTTCAAGAAAGAGATAAAAAAAAAATGTCTATAGGTTTTGATATTTGGTTCACTGTAAACATGTTTCTCTCTCTCTTTCTCTCTCTCTCTCTCTCTCTCTCTTTTATGATGGAAGTACATTATATAAATATCTAACGAATTAAGAGCAATATCTAAGCAGTAAAATAGTTTGCTGAGTATGTTTCTGCCAAAAAAAAAGGGGGGGAAAAAAAGTCATATTATTTCAACTTTTTCTATTTTACCCCCCCCCCCTCCCCCTCAGAATTACGAGTATTTTTTTCATTCATTCATTCATTCATTCATTCATTCATTCATTCATTCACTTCTTTCTTTCTTTCTTTCTTTCTTTCTTTCTTTCTTTCTTTCTTTCTTTCTTTCTTTCTTTCTTTCTTTCTTTCTTTCTTTCTTTCTTTCTTTTATTTTTTTCAATGACAAGAAAATTGTCTTTCATGTTAAATAGATGAGTTGAACAGCAATGTCTAAGATGTTTCTGTAATTTTTAAGATTTCCATGACTTTTCAGACCTGGAAATTTAAAAATTCAATGAGATTTTCAAATTTTTGTGACAATCAGTAGAAAAAAAAAGATTTAAACTAAGACAAAGCATGACACTTTTCATAAGATGATGTTTCTTTGCAATGTAAAGCACTTGATAGCAGTGCCAAGAAAAAAAAAAAAATAAAAAAAATAAAACAGGGATGATCAATAAAAATAAAACAAATCAGTGAAAACATATTGTGTGTTTTTTGTTTAGTCAGACAGCGTTTTACTAATATAGAGACTTTAGATTAAATATATGGACCATTATATATGCCATTGCAAGTATTTACAAAGAGTTCCACATTTTTTCAAATAATGTATATTGGATTTAGAGCAAAAAAAAAAAAAAAACATGTAACAAACAATGTATATAAAGATATAGATATTTAATATTTAATGTGCATTCCTCTTTCTCCTCAGGAACTTTATTAGTGGTGCATCTCAGACTTCAGAGCAAAATTAACCCAAGTTCAGATCCTTAGATTATGTTTATTCGTGTGAGTACATCCTGTTGAAGTAAGTGATTACAAGTTGTTAGTATTACAATGTAAATTAAAATTGTGGTCTATGTGTTTCAAATGATGACACTGACTTTACTGAATGCTTTTCTGATTAACATGCTGCTAACAAACTTGTTTAGAGGCCTTCATCACTTTTAAATTGCTCATGTTAACATGCTCAGATATGAATGTTAGATTTTGATGGCTACACAGTTATATGCATGTGTAAAAAATTTCATATTGTTCGTGGGTGCTGCATCCACTTCAACAACCTTGTTCTCATTAAATAATGTTAGTAAATTATGACATGATGCTCTTGTGGTCATTCCTAAAGGTCATCAACTCTGATCCAGTATTCAATGGCAAAATTAGTATGAAAGTAGTCTCAGACTCAGACGTCATGCTCACGGAGCGTTGGCTGAATGTCTGATACATACAGCACTCAAAATTGGAAACACTTCAGGAGTTTCAAAGTCATCAGATTGCTTAAAATATACATATTTCCGGGAGACGTGTGTGTCGTTCTTTAACATTATGCCTGGAAACAAAGATGATATGATGCAAAACCCTCTAATGAAAGTAGAAAGCTGTTGACAATGAGCGCTTATCGGGATCAACTTAGTGCTGTATCACTAGTGAGCAGTGCTTCTGCTGGTCTAAACATCAGTTTGGCTCATCATTCATTCATTCATGAAAGGAGGGACATTGCTGGCAAAAGAGTTAAAAATAATAATAATAATAAGGACTATCCCTGGAAAATGGGGACATATTGTCATCCTTTGATATAATTATTGTGGTGTCAATTCATTCATTTAGCAATTCAACAAATGTGTTCCTTTTTCATTCATTTCTCAAGGTCATGCTTGCTTCTGAATATCTTAGGGTAAGTCAGTGGAACTGACTGTGTGCAGGTTCAGCTTTAAAGCAGCATGACGCATTAGTCTAGTTTAACATAATCCTCTCTTCAAGAACCAGCAGTAGCCTACCAACCCTGTGCATGTATCTGGGGAAGTCCCTTTGATGCAGAGTCTACATTTGAATAGTGACATCATCCATCACTATGACTGTAAGTCTTACTGGCCCTACTTCATCTTAAACACTGAATATCCAACAAGGATGCGCAACAATTAAATTCATAGTGAAGTACTCAATTTGTAATACTATTCCAAAATACCACAGCTGTGATTTCCACTCTTTGTTTGAATGACTAGGTGGGTCAGGTGAATAAAGGTTGGGTCAAGTATGTGACCATGGACAACAAAACCAGTCATAAGGTTAAATTTGACAAAACTGAGATGCATACATCATATGAAAAGCTCAATAAATAAGCTTTCTATTGATGTATGGAATGTTAGGATAGGACAATATTTGGGCGAGATACATCTATTTGAAAATCTGAAATTTGAGGGTGCAAAAAAATCTAAATATTGAGAAAATCACCTTTAAAGTTGTCCAAATTATGTTCTTTACAATGCATATTACTAATCAAAAATTACATTTTGATATATTTATAGTAGGAATTCTACAAAAAAATCTTCATGGAACATGATCTTTACAAAATTTCCTAATGATTTTTGGCATAAAAGAAAAATCAATAATTTTGACCCATACAATGTATTTTTGGCTATTGCTACAAATATACCCCAGCGACTTAAGACTGGTTATGTATACTGGTTATGTATACTGGGTATATATATATATATATATATATATATATATATATATATATCCGCCCGAGAGCAACCTCAACATGGCCAGATCTTCAAGAATTTACCGCTGACTCTGACGTCTCTGTGGTGTTTAAACAGTGGAGTACACAGTCCTCCGGAGGGGCAGGGGCGAAATGGCATTGCGACGGCACAATCACGGACCGGGGGTGGGTGGGTATTCTCCTTGGTAGAGATTGCGGACCAGGCGTGTCTGTGTTTGGGGGGGGGGGGGGGGGGTGGGGGGGTGTTTTCTGCTTGGTAGAAACCACGGACCGGGGGCACGTAGAACGAACCTCAAGGGCACTTTAGCATCGGATCTCCACCCACGCTCCCGGGCGCTGTAAAATAAATGAATTGGGCAACGCGATAACTTGTGATATTTGCCTCAATCGCATCTTCCACGCAAGTTTAAAAATTTCAACTTAAGGAGAAAATTTGCATGACACATTGTCATTCAAGCCAATCATCGAAGGGCTTATTGACATGTCCATATCAGAAAATGTAAGAGAGCAATAATTATATTCTTATTTGCATAACTCAAAAAAAAAAAAACATCCTTCAAATAATCTAGAGTGAGTAAAAAAAAAAAAAAAAGAATAGTTCCAGTCCTTGATTCTGATTGGTTGAGCTGCGTTTGAAGCGAACCATCTAAATTTTGTGGCAATCATAAATAGAACAAGCCATCAGTTTACTCTCTGGGATTTGTCATGTCTCATCGCAGTGTAAACAGCATCATTGATTATAATGGGTTTGGTCGTCTTTTGTTGTGTTGCATCGCGCCACTATATATACAGGGTTAGACATGTTTTTACTGAAAGTAAGAGACTTCTTTCAAAAATATTCAAAACTTGACTTACTTTTGAACAGTAATGTAGCCTATGTATTCATTTATAGTAGTGCATATGTGTTTGTACACTACACTACACTACACTACACACAGACACAGAGTATTTTATGTATACATTTATACAATGAATCATTGCTGAATGATGTAATTGGTGTTTTTCTTTTTGCAAAATAAATTACTACTTGTAAATATGTTACTTTCACCCTGCCTGTTCTTGTTAAGTGTCATTTCTGCACCACTAGTGAAATTTAAAAATAATATCTGTTTTCATACAAGTTTCTAATACTCCAGCCATCTGCCATTGGTCTGCATGCTCATGTAACACACCTATAAAACTCGGTAATTCCAGCACAGGTCGATCTTTGCCATCCAGCTCAGTGTCAGCTAACGTTACGTGCAGATAAGACAGACAGAAACATTCCTAATAAGTACACGAATGCAAATACATGTGCTTGACTAATCTCCTTACATTCTGGGGTGCAGGTCATGTGTCTGATGTGAGGAATTACTCTGTGTATGTCTGCCATGTTATTGCTTAAGCTCTGCTTCTGACAGGCTTTAATGGTGATGAGAGAAGGCAGGCTACGGTGTGTTTCACAGAGACTTCTATACTGAGACACATCAAACCTCTCTCCTTGGCCCGTAAAAGTAATGTTATTAAACCTTTATGTCAGAAAAAAAAAAAAAAAACTCTTTAATGTTTTGAGCTTCTGTGGAAGTTCTGTAGGCCAATTGCTTTAGACTTATCTCACCGTAATATTGAAGTTCTGCTTATGAATGACGATATACACAATGTCATGGAAAACCTTTCAAGCGCCATTCACAGGACAAAGAATGGGTGATGGATGCCAGAGCATAAACAGGTGTCAAAAAATGTCAGATTAGTTTTGTTCAGGACTTAACGGCATAAACCCCTTTAAAATCATTGTCAGGGTAAATTGAAAAAAAAAGAAGGACAGAAAGGAAATCATTCATCTCTCTCACACACAAACACACACAAAAAACTATGTCAACAAATTTCTTTACACTAATCCTCAATGCATGTTAACATAACATTGTGTTTGCATGGATAATAAAAAAAAAAATGATTTAATAAAGACACGAGTCAGAATATTTAAACAATTGATGTTTCCCTCTTCCTATTTTTCTTTCCTTTTTTCTCTCTCTCCTCAATGTGTCCTATAATACTGTTTATGAATGTTCTTGAAAAAGCGGCTTGAAGCTGTCAGGGCCTGTGAGGTGATAAAAACCTTGAGGAGGAGAATAACACCTTCATTCTGACACATGAAAAGGAATCAAATTCTCTGGAGCCTTCTGCATAGAAGAGATAGGCTTCATTTTTTCTCTTCCATAAACATACCACTGCATTAAAGGTGAAGTGTGTAATTTCATCGATACTAGCGGCACAAAACGGAATTGCAAAAATAATGACTGATTTCAAACAAGTTTTCTGAGCAGTCCTGCAGAGAGCAGTGGAGAGTAAATGCAGGTTAAAGATACCCTAAATTAAATATTACTCCAATAAAAATAAGTACTTTTGAAAGTAGAAGTACAATTTATATTGTACTTGATTTAAGTACAAAAGTATTTTTTTTTAAAAAAAAAACTAAATAAAAGTATAAGTAATACTTCATCCACCACTAGTCAAAAAAAAATGCAAATAAGAAATGTTTAATTAAATAATAAAAATAAATAAAATAAAATAGTTTTATATCATAAGAAACTGCTTCAACAGGCACTTATTTGCATTATTTTAATGTTTTTTACAGTTAATATCCAAAATAATCTGTGTACAGATGATGATTATATAATGCACTACAGGGGAAAACAAAAGATACTTTCATGGATAAACAAACAAACAGATGTCCACACTCAAGCATAAAATGAGTAAAAAAAAAACAAACAAAAAAAACTTGCACATTGACAATATACAGTAAAATCTGACATTAGGAATTTACACAGCATTGGTCAAATTGTCTGCACACTTGAGCTATAAGCATGAGTGAGTTTCTTGCCTCATTTTGAGTCCAATTTTAAGTCACATGTCCAATTTAGTAAGAAATATACTCACTTTGATTGGATCACTGAATCAATAAGTTGCTTACTTGAGTATAGCGACAATCAAATCAGCTCAAAAAGCAAATGTTTCTTTCTACGCAATTTATGAACTGATTCAACAGATTTATTGACAGACAAATAGACAGTCCTGCCTCAAATGTTGCTGTTGATGGTTGGGATTCTCAAGTACCACAGAGCCACAGTGTATAATCAATAATAATTCAGAGAATTACAATCCAGGGAAATAAACTGAAACAAAAGGTTTGATGACATGAAATCAAGTAAAGGCTTTTATTTATGACCAACACAGTCTCACTCCCAAGTCGTCACATATTGGCGTTTGGTCAAGACCCCTTGGCGTCGCATTTTGACGCTTAAGGTACCCCTTTAGCGTAGTTTTTTATGACGTGAAGGGTCCTCCACTGTTTTCAGTTGTTTGTCTTACTGGTTTGCATGCATTTGTAAAAATGTAAACAATTTTATAAAAATTTATACTTTAACTGGAGCACCTAAACCCACCCCTACCCAAAACCTACCCACTTCTGAACAATATAAAGCACAGGCAAATATAAGTACAGTCACATGTATTTATTGCAAAAACTGACCATAAACAAGCAGTAAAAAAGCATTACAAACAAGTCTTTATGCGAAGAAGAAAGTAAAACATATGCTGCGTCCCAATTCGCCTACTTATACTATGCCCTAAAAGTATGTACTCTTTTTTGTGAAGAAAAAGTACATACTTTTGAGTATGTAGCAGAATAGTAGGCAAGCTTTGGGACATACTACTTCGTCATAACTGCTTCTTTAACGGACGTTCTGTTGCTTAGTTACCTGAATCCTGTCACTGTTTAAACTGCCCTGTCAATCATCAAAGTTAACATTATCTACATTTCTTTTAATTTAATTAACTACCATATTAGAGAGAAATGAAGAGGCATGTTCTTTCAGGAGTCTTTCATGCTGAGAACTATGCTCTTGTGTTTGCATAATTATGCATTTAAACGTTAATGACCAAACCTATCATTGTAAAAGTTCATAATGTTGCTGCACGTGAAATATAACGCAGATAACATAAAAAAATTATATTTTTATCAGGTGACACATAGATTATTTATGACTAAAACCCCTATCTCTACATGTCTGTTGGTCGCGCATATCCTCCATGTTTGTAGTTTTTTAACACTTTTAATGACGTCATGCTTTGCAGCTTCTTTTTTAAAAGTTATATTCAGCAAATTACACTAATAATACATTTAAATGTAAAAACATACACTTTACCGCAGTGCTGCAGTTTACATTTAAGTTTCTTTTCATTCAGCTAGAGGTCATGCTGTGACGTTTCGATCTCCTGTTGGTCACACAGAGTCATGTGATGCGAATTCGTTGGTCAGAGTTCACCAAGCTTGAACTTTCAAACACAGCGAAATGCGAAAATATTTCGCACGGGCTTGCGTTTCCGGTCTAACGTATTCGCATGTGTATGAATGGAAGTCAATGGAACGAAAAGTGCAGTGTGACCGCGCCTTTACAGCGGACGGAGAGGGCGATCGCGTCTGTTCCTCTCACAAATCAATCGTTTTGCCTCGGAAGACTTGGAATATTCATATTTTTAAAATAAATTGTGACTGTAGTTGTATCTGCCTGTTATATCTGTGTTTTATTGACAAATGGTTAGGTTTAAGGGCAGGGGTTGGGTTACGTGCTCGTAAATGTGTAAATAGTGTAATATAAATAAAACTGTTGTGACTGTTTGCATTGAAAAATCACACCCCAATACATATGCAATAATGGCAATATTATTACCCAATATATAATTTAATCATGACGATTAAAATTCACAGTGCCTTTCGCGTCAGCTTATTGACACCAAGGGTTTCTTATTTAAAGCAGTGGAGGACCCTGCACGTCCAAAAATGACGCTGAAGGAGTACCCTGTGCATCAAAATGCGACGCCAAGGGGTCCTGACCAAGCGTGACGTAGGTGTCCTGAAAAGTGAAGCCAAAAGTTTTCGATCGCCCCCCGGTGGCTGGCTGCAGTATAGGTCATAAACCCCGCCCTCTCCATGTAATCTAATGGGACGTGAGCCAAACTAAATAATCGAATTACACGGCAAATAATTTTTTTCCAAAGGTGATTTCCATCGTGTGAGGTAGTTCTTATAATGCTGATTCATGCTCAGGTGTTCGTTTTTCTAATAAGTTTGCTTTTAAGTAGTTATTTGATGCTATAAAAACGGGGTGTGGTGTCATGATTGTGATCGTGCGATTGGGTCTGCGGGAGTTTGGGCGGGACTTTGACACCGCGGCTCCGCCTCACGACACTACTGCGCATGCTCTGGCTCCAAACGAACCTCTACTGCGCATGCTCTGGCTCCAAATGACGTAACTTCCCCCAAGATGGTAGCGGCCATATTGAGCTGTTTTGGCTTCACTTTTCTATAGTGGAAAGAAGCGGAAACGCGTTGTCCATCTTTTTTTACAGTCTATGGTCCTGACCAAACGTCAATATGTGACGACTTGGGAGTGAGACCGTGTTGCAATGACATATAACTGTTGAATTCATAACAAGCTTTGTCCAGCAACCAACCCTCTCCTGTTCAGTCTAATGATCACAAGGCATTTTTCCTTTCAATTAGTGTATGTATAGTGTGAACCTATTAACCCCAATCATGAATTAATCTTTTTTTGTCTTCCGAGTAATTTCTCCCTCCGGTCTCATTTAAATGAACACACCCTGAGCACTCTCTGTGTTTGAGGTTGAAATACATGTGCTATTTTGGGGATCTGTTGGGGAACAGAGTCACATGCTGTGCAGGAGATTAAAGACAATGTGTTTGTAAATCAACTACTTGGCTTAGTAATAAGGCTAATGGACTAATCAGAGATCAAATTTGTAAATGGATGTTTTAAGTGGAAGAGCCACGCAGTTTAAAGTTTAAATGTTTCAAAGTATTAGCTTGTGTTTATATTTAGCCAAAAGCCGTTTTGTAAAGTATGATAAGCTAGGGTAAAGTATGATGTTTTTTAAAAATCAGTTGCAAGCTTCGAAATCAACAGCAGCTTGCTCTTGAAGAGCATCCGTGGCTTCAGAACATGCTCCTCTGTCTCTCTTATCTTCATCTTATTGACAACAGATGGGATCTTAACCTTTTAATCTACATCTGCAAATCCTCATGCTGTCTTCATTACCAACGCTGGAGTGAAATGTCTCCAGGAGTCTGTCTGTTGGCTAGAAAATGCCTCCAGCAAAATTTAATCAAACCACTGCCAAATTGAACTATAAGGATTTTTTTTTTTTTTTTTTTTTGATGAGAACATCATACAGGCCTATACGCCAATTTGTCTATGCAAAATGTAAAAAACACATTTGATGCTTAATAAAAAGAAATAATTAAAGTACACTATATTATTATATTTAAATCAATAAATATTTAACATATTATTAAATATTTAAAAGCTCTCTGACCTATTTTGACAAAAATTGGAATCTCTTAAGATTTACACCAAGCACAATAACCAGACCTTACAGCTATAATAATAACTGAGAGGATTTATATTGTTAGAATTGCTGTTAGAGCGATTTTTTATAGAACAATGAAAATCATTGACATCCAATCAGAATCCACTCAACTTTAAAGAGTTACTTTAAAGAGTTACACAAAATGTAAGAAAACAACCCAGGCTTATGAAAATATGTGCCATTTATATATATATATATATATATATATATATATATATATATATATATATATATATTTGCAACACCATAATTACATACCTTACTGCATGTTTTGCCAAAGTTTCAAAGTTGAATGTCATGAGAGTGGCTCTAAAACATGTTCAATACATGACCGTGGCACATTTTTATTACGTTGATACAGGCACGTATTGCTGCGTTTTTATTACGCTGCTTGAAGTACACTATTAAAAGTAAAGGTGCTTCACGATGACATAGAAGAATCCTTTTGTCTAAATGGTTCCATAAAGAACCTTTAACATCTGAAGAACCTTTCTGTTTCACAAAATGTTCTTTGTGGTGAAAAAAGGTCCTTCAGATTAAAAGAAATTGTAAGAAAGAGATGGTCATTTAAAGAACCTTTGACTGAATGGTTCTTTGTGGAACCAAAAATTGATCTTCTATGGCATCGCTGTGAAGAAACTTTTAAAGGGGTCATCGGATGCCCATTTTCCACAAGTTGATATGATTCTTTAGGGTCTTAATGAGAAGTCTATAACATACTTCAGGTAACATTTCTCAATGGTAGTGTAAAAACACTATTTGTACCTTGTCAATATCAGCCCTTTTTAGGGCGAGCTAGTCTGTTGCATGTTCCTTTAAATGCTAATGAGCTCTGCTCGCCCCACCCTCTCTGCCGTGGGATGACAAGAAGCTGAGAATGACCTGATTTTAAAATATTACTTTTGAATATTAAAAAAATACTACTGGGTGGATTTTTATCATTGTAGGGTGGCTGTGCACACAAACTGCCAAGACACCTTAATGTTCAAACAACATGTAAAAGTGAGTTTTGCATTTGATGACCCCTTTAAAGCACCTTTATTTTTAAGAGTATATGTATTGCGGCTGTACAGGATTCAAATATCCGTATGTCACTAAAGTGTCACTAAAGTTTCATCCTCGATAAAGAAATATCCCCTACACCAAACCCAACCCTAAAACCTGATAGTGTTAACAAAGGCAAAAGTGATATAAAAACACATTTGTTGTTGTAGCTATGCTATTTCAACTTTCTTATGCGGATTTGAACTGTTTTGTCAAACTGTAGTTTTACAAGGTTCATATCTAAGCTCTTTTAACCCTCCTGTTATCCTTGGGGTCAATTTGACCCCATTCAATGTTTAACGTATGTACATATATAATTGACTTTTTTATTTTTGCTTCAGATTGAATGACTTTTCCTAATTTAATGGGGAAAACTTGGTAAACATAAAACTAACATGATATTATTTGTTCAATGCCCTGTACACATTTTTGTTACATCGGTGTTCTTTGGGGTCAATTTGACCCCAGGTTCTTTTAGCTGTATAAAACATAAGAAATATAAAAAATTTACACACATTTGTTTTGGGTGATATTGAGGTCACTATAACATGCTATGATTTTATAATATGCACTATAATTTTATATGTTAAGTATAATAAAAATAAAAAATAAAACTAACACAACCATACCTGTAGTATTGCGAGAACCACTGTCAGTTGAATTGCTCTCTCAATCGAAAATGGCCTCTACGCAAAGGTTTTCTGTCAGTGAGATTTTGTCACAGGTTTTTGACAGTGAAAGTTGGGGGGTGTTTCAGAGTGTTGTTAAGTAGTCAACAAAGACATCAATTACCTGACACTAACCTTTTAGCAAAAAAATATCATATTCTAGAGGTTTTAAATTTGGGGTCAAATTGACCCCAGTGGGAAAAAGGTGTTAGCGGATTTTAGGGTAACAGGAGGGTTAAGCTACCAAGCAAACCTACTGAATTGGAAAAGTCATGCATATGAAGCTGTATATGTGACAACAATGATTAAAAGTATCAGTTTTCAAATTGTGCAGGATGTTAAAATTGTTTTGAAGTCGTAACATAAAATTCTGCAAGTAAGTGTGTGAAAATTAGTCTTAAGTGTTCATTTGAACTGCAAACTGCAGTGATTCGTACATCCAGGTATGTTGTTCTTTTTTTTTTTTTTTTTTAGTTTTTTTTTTTTTAGTTTTGCAGAAATGTATATACAGGCAAGTATTTATAATGAGCCTATTGCTGCAAATATATATAGTGTGTTTGTGTGGAAGCTAATATCATTCTAACTATAAAAGTTATCATTCTTGGTGTGAACGGGCCTTTTAGACTATTATCTGCCCTTTGAAAATTGTGTTTGACTCAACTTTGCTTAGAAAGAGTGTGAAAATAATATAAAATATTTTTTTCTCACTTATACAGTTGGTATTTTATTCTGACCTTAGCTTTGTCGGGCAGTATTATCATGTTATGATTTATCATGTTCAGTTAATGATCTGTATTACAAGGTTAAGTAAGCATTACAGCATTTCAACTTAAATTGCACTGGCACTAAATGATGATACGATTTGATTTTATAATTTTGTCACAAGAGAAATAAGTACATTTTATTTTTAGCATTTAAAGAGAGATAATTTACTTAAAGTTGATAAACTGTTCTTAAAATAATTTGATTAAAATTGCGTGAATGTGACAAAGTAGTCTGTGCAACATAAAAAGCATAAAACCTCATTAATTTGCTTGCAAATGATTAGTAGGAAAAGATTCTTGACCCCAAGGCATGCGGTAAATACAAATGCTTCACTCCAAAACACTATTTATTTTAATTAGATTTTGTTAGTTGTACAATTCTATTAACAACCATTGTATCTCACCAGTAACTGTGACAGAGACAAAGACAGAGCTGTGAGATGAACATGTAGGAGATGATGAATTATTGTTAGCCACTCTTCAGGACATTGTGTGTGTATTGTGTTTTTTGTCCTCCAGTGAGTCTTGGCTGACCCAAAACTCTTGGGATCAACTTCTGGTATTAAACATGCTGACTTATTAGTGTGCAGTGTTCTCTCCTTCACAGGCCTTGGGGCAATCATGATACTGAAGCCGCCAAATGATTACAGCAGTCTAGTGCAATGGTTGTTTTTCTCTTGTGTATATTTTAAATGCGCATGAGCCGTGGTCACACATGAAAGTAAACAACAGTGCAAACTCAGTATGTGGTAGGAGAATTGCTTATTACAAACTCCCTTAAATTCCTACGATCCGCCTAAATGAGATGCCAGTCTGAAAAGTTTTATAAAATCACAAATGTCCAGAGGCAATATGTTCCAGCAAAAAACAAATTAGTAACAAAAATGTAGGGAATCTATTTATTTATTTAGTTGGTTGGCTAGTTAGCTATTTATTTATTTGTGTTTGGTTATTTTGTTTTCTAGCCTGTTTGCATTGAATTTTATCACATTGCATTTTTCTGAGACACAACAGATGAATATTTAGAATAACTTCTTCAATATGTTACAGTAATCATTCATTTGTTTACCATATGCAGGGAGATGATTACAAATAGATATTTTGTTCCTCTGGATTTGCTTCCTCTACATTGAGTTTCTAGCGGCTGGATATCCATTTAATCAGTTTGCAAGCCCTAGAACAAACTAGCAATTTTGCTGACAGAGTTTTACAAAACTGATGTTGCTTCAAAAGACATTATGGGTCCAGGTTTTTAGGCTTTTGTTTAATGGATTTTACAGTGACTGTTGTTGCAGTTTACATTGCTCAGTGAAGACAATGAAGCATTTATGATCTGATTCGATAAACAATACTGATTCTTTCAGAAAATTAACAATTGACTAGCTTCATAAGACATTAATAATTAATTTAAAAAGTTATTCAGGAATGCTACTATGCCTTGCTCTGAGATACTGAAAAGTTGATTCTGCTTTGACTTATTCCATGATGTTGCCCTTAGCATCTATACAACTAAACACATTTCATTCACAAGCGTTCATAAAATTCCATCTTCAGCATTTCACCTTCACACTACGGTAAAGACTTGATCAAAATGTTCTACACATGTATGGCAGCGGAAACTTACGGAAGTCCTAAGAGGCCATGCAGTGTTATTTTTTTCTTCTGGTTTTGTCGTGATCACGACATATTTTTGTCGTGATCTCGACATAACAGAAGTTGTTTTGTCGTGATCACAACATAATTTTCTTGTGATCTCGACATAACGAGTTGTTTTGTCGTGATCACGACATAATTTTCTTGTGATCTCGACATAACAAAAGTTGTTTTCTCGTGATCACGACTTCATTTTCTCGTGATCTCGAGAAAACAAAAGTTGTTTTGTCATTATCATGACTTATTTTTCTCGTTATCACGACATAACAAAGTTGTTTTCTCGTTATCATGAGTTATTTTTCTCGTTATCACGACATAACAAAAGTTGTTTTCTCGTTATCATGAGTTATTTTTCTCGTTATCACGACATAACAGAGGTTCTCGAAGTTACACAAATGCGCCAACAGGTGGCAGTATTGTATTACAAATGACTGATTGGACACGCATAATGTACAGTATATCCATGTTTGGGACAGAGCAAGGACCA
>NC_133363.1:27472381-27520488 GCF_049309525.1 Garra rufa
ATTTTCTCGTGATCTCGAGAAAACAAAAGTTGTTTTGTCATTATCATGACTTATTTTTCTCGTTATCACGACATAACAAAGTTGTTTTCTCGTTATCATGAGTTATTTTTCTCGTTATCACGACATAACAAAAGTTGTTTTCTCGTTATCATGAGTTATTTTTCTCGTTATCACGACATAACAGAGGTTCTCGAAGTTACACAAATGCGCCAACAGGTGGCAGTATTGTATTACAAATGACTGATTGGACACGCATAATGTACAGTATATCCATGTTTGGGACAGAGCAAGGACCACTCCGTGATTGCTATAGTTTGTGCAGTTAATTATTGACATTTAATTAACTTATAAATGTTTAATGCTTGAATAAAAATGATTATTTTTGCTTTAAAGTGTATCTGTTATGGTTACGTTCTTACTGCTGCACGACTCGTTTCTCTGCTGCAATAGCATTCAGTATGGAAGTTCTGAGAGACCATCCATTATGCATTGTCTTATGCATCTATTTTGTTTTTCTCGTTTTTACTGATAGTTTGATTTTTAAAACACGAGTCTACTGTTGCTATAGTAACGAACTCAACTTTGACGGACATCTGCTATAACCGTGCGCTCTTTGAGAAGCGAAAGTTGCTGAAATATACATAATGTAGTACTAAGGTCTACAAAAAACAAATATAGGCTTACCAATCATTGTTGATTTCTTTTTACACAGTAAACATTTTGTTTGTGTAATTTACATGTTTAAATGGTCTAACATCAGAGCATTCAACACCGAAAGCGCAGGTGGAGCGCCTTCAGTTCAGACCAGTCAGTTGCTTCACAAGGTAGCCTAATCATTGTGAATTCTGTTGCAATAATCACAATACTTGACCTATAAAAATAACTTGTATTATTTCTTGATTCTTGTTTGCCATATAATGATGAAGTTTGCGAACAGCCCCTTGCCCCTTACACCAGAGATCGCTGGATGCCGATATTAGAGTTTTTCTGGCATGTCTTCTGAGCCATGCTCGGGTCTCAATTCTAGGCCCTATAGTCCGGCCCTGGCCCGAGACGCTCAGTCCTATACAGCTATGTCTTTGTCCGACAGAATTCTCGCCCGAGTCCGTTTTTTTACCCCTTCTGTGAAAGCATATTATACTGCTGCTTCAGCTATTATGTAATGGCAAAGTGTTTATAGTACGTTTTGTTTTTTTATTAAGTTAATTTAGAAGAAATCGTTTGGAGCATTTTTTGTTCGTTAAATATGTTTTTTTTTTTTTTTTTTTAAGTAACGAACAGCAGTCAGCTGTTCATAGACTGGGGCGCGTTTCCCAAAAGAATCGTTAGCCAATATGGTCGCAAGTTCCGTCGTTACCAACATAGTTCAACGATTAAACGGTTCAAACCAACATTCGCAAACAGCGTAGGAAACTTATGTGGTTGGAACAGCTCCAAACCTGTGGTTAGAAGCAGTTTATTGTTAGTAAGACATGGGGTCATATGAATTATGCTCTTGGCCACAATAAGCAAGCTATGCAGTATATTCAATATCGTCCATTCAATTTAAATATAAATACATTTTAATCTATGTGTTTGAGCATCCTTTAAAGTGTTGTTTTTGATAAGTGTGCATGTGCATAAATGCCTAGGGAATCCCGGAGTATGACGTAAGAGGGAACCTGAGATGAGTCAAACACCTAAAAAGGTGAAATGACAGGGAACGAAAAATAGTAAATTAGTCATCAGGTGCCATGTTCAATAAAGCTGCATTTTTGAGATCTCTGATCAGTTAAATAACAGAAGTTATTACTCGGTGACGTCATTAACAACGGCCCTAAGTTGTTGAACTAATGTGGTTCAAACGACGGAGATGTGACCTTGTTCGGGAAACAGTCGTGACTAGCTAGTTCGTTTCCACAACGATCGTACTATGAAGGTCGTTGTATGGGAAATTAAACTTTTGTTATGTCGAGATCACAAGAAAATTATGTCGTGATCACGACAAAACAACTTTTGTTTTCTCGAGATCACAAGAAAATGAAGTCGTGATCACGAGAAAACAACTTTTGTTATGTCGAGATCACAAGAAAATTATGTCGTGATCACGACAAAACAACTTTTGTTTTCTCGAGATCACAAGAAAATGAAGTCGTGATCACGAGAAAACAACTTTTGTTATGTCGAGATCACAAGAAAATTATGTTGTGATCACGACAAAACAACTCGTTATGTCGAGATCACGAGAAAATTATGTCGTGATCACGACAAAACAACTTCTGTTATGTCGAGATCACGACAAAAATATGTTGTGATCACAACAAAACCAGAAGAAAAAAATAACACTGCATGGCCTCTTAGGACTTCCGTAGAAACTCTCCACAATAATGGTCTTTTACTCTTCTAATCCCTGCATTGAGAGTTGGAACGGCCTTGTCTGTAGGTCGTAGCATTTGCAGTGCAAAGCTGGCGGTTTTCCTGTTTACCTGCTGACTCAGATGTTTCAGATCTTTGACCTTGCCTTCAGTGATCAGCCGGGTGATTGTCAGGTATGTGTGCACAGGCATCATCTCAAGGCCTCTTTGTCCTAGACCTGAGGTCTTCCAGAGCAGCATGTATTCCAGCAAACAGATCATGCAGCACATCTCAGCAAAGCTATGAACACAGTTCCTGTCCAAAAAACAACAGTATGAATGAATTATAAACCTAGGACATGGAAAAAGTAATTGGCTTAATGAAAAAAAATCTATCTATCTATCTATCTATCTATCATCTATCTATCTATCTATCTATCTATCTATCTATCTATCTATCTATCTATCTATCTATCTATCTATCTATCTATCTATCTATCTATCTATCTATCTATCTATCTATCTATCTATCCTATAAACAACTGTCCAGCATATTACAACACTGTTTTTAAACAAATTGGTTGTGTAAATGAATCAATGACTCACTCATCAAGCCAGGTACCTAATGAATGCATTAAAGTAATGATTCATATAACCAACTCAACTAAAGACTTGTCATGACCTACTGGTTTAACAATGAAATGTATATAAAGTGACACTGGAAGAAAAAACAAAAACAAAAAAACACCAGTAATACACAGTACGATAGACACAGTTATAGAAACATTCCTAGTCCCAAGACTTTGTGCTATATTTCAAATATAGGACAAGTGCTAACAGTTGTATAATAAAACATATTTTAGTTAAAAGCTCACCAGTATCTGTGCTTTGCACCATTTAAACACATAATATCTGAAGACCAGTGTTGGGCATGTTACTTTAAAAATGTAATTAGTTATAGTTACTAGTTACTTCTCATGAATAGTAACTGAGTTACACCATTATAAAGGTAACTAATTACCAGGGAAAGTAACTATTGTAGGCCAAGTACTTTTTTTTTAAATGTTCAAATATGTCAAATAACTTGGGTGCCCCAATATTAAATAAGGTAAATATATAAAACATTGTACACTAATCTACAATATTTTAATGTTGCTGTGGGGCAATGTGAGAGACACCTTCCAGGTGCTAAATATCACGTTATTGGGGTCGCTTCAACACGAAAAACATCTTACGGCAACACTGTTGTCGTACTGGTGCGGTCTGTTTAGTTTTTTCCCGATGACCGCGAAAATAACTAAAAATACTTTGTCATTTTGAAACTCATAATAACAGGAAAACAATGTGTAGGGTCTGGACCAACCAAACACACAATTGTTCATTAGAAGTAGAAAAAAAAAATCACACACTCCCTTTTCTTAGTCCCCAACTGTAGGCTCCGGCAAGTCTCACATGGCCCACAAGGCCCCGGTTGCTATAGTGACCAGGACATCTCTGCCAGACCATAAAAACTTTACGACGCAAAAGAATGTGAATCGCAACTTCCCCAACCAACTCTCTCCTAAACAGACTGCAATAGTAACTGACTTCGTTCATTAATTCTTTAACAAACCTTCCTATGAATGAACACACCAATCCCCAAGTCAGTGTGTATTTCATTGTGGTTTAGGTATCTTGTCTTTTGGTGTAATGTTTTTATGCATGTGTTACTATAGATATGGATGGATGTGTTATGCGGTGTAACCACATGGTCATGTTTGGTATCTCTGAATTCGTATTTTGATGGCCTAAAGGATGATACATATTATATGTCAATACACATGCAACATATTACAGTTGCATGAATCCCTAGTAGATATGAATGAGTACCCACATGCTCTCAGGAAAAGGGTCATAAAAAAAGCCCCCTTTCTATCCAAACCTCCCGCTTGGAATTTCAGCCTCTCTCATTGGTCAAACCCAGGCTGGGGGGGCGTCATTCTTCAAGCCTTTAAAGGGCTCCCCCACAGTTCCGCCCTCTCTCTTCTTTTACTCTTCGCTCTTCTCTTGGACTGAAAACACGTCACCCGCGCCCCCCCCCCCCAGATCCATGGAGGGGGGGGGGGGTGCTCACCCTGCAATCATGAGGCCTACAAACCCTTCTTCGAAGCCATGCGGTCTCCAAGGACACTCAAGGAACTGAAAAGGACTCTCTGAACTGAACACATACGGAACCAATGCACAACAACAAAAGCTTGCAAGTATCTGTCCTTTCTAACGTAGATAGCTGCGTTTAAGGCGTTTATAAAAACGATTTCAGGTTGTTCAGAACCGTTTCATACCTGTCCAATGCAACTCACTTTCTGTCTCTCTCTCACTCTCTCTCTTACTCTCTCTCTCACGCGTTCTCTGTCTATTTGTGTTTTATGTATGTTTGTCTATGTGCGATCGTTTGTAAATAGTTGAGTTTAATAAACAACCATATATTCACATATAATGATTCTCTGTGCTGAATGCTTACATTACAACAGTCACTTAAACTGTGTCGATCTCATATTGCTACCTTAAAGCCCTATTGTGTTCAAATTGTTTTAACTCCGTTCTGATTCGTAAAGAAAAACGTTGCCGTGACGACGGCCAACGTCAGAGTAATGAGTATCGCTGAGTAATTTGCTGGACAAAGAAACAAGCCGATATCATCATTACTGTTACTGATCAGAAACTGGAAATTGCGTATATTTAATGACGATTATTATACACAATTTCCTGTGAGTTAAACTACTTTCCCTGACCGAAATGTATGTTTTAAATAACTCATTTCATCCTATACATTGGTCGGAAGACCTGGTGGAGTTTTGCAGTGTATATGTGATGAGAGAAACAGTCTCATGCATATACACACATATATTGATCATCTTAAATTCTTTGAGCTAATGACATTCTCTACATATTGGCGTTAGAATGCGGGGCAGTTTTAAACTATGTGATGTGAGCAACTCAGGAATAATTTGTGTGTCTCCATGCTTGTTTATTCAAACTCGGCTTGTGACTCGCGTCTCTTTTGTTTGTGTGTGTGTGTGTGTAAGAACGGTGTGGACCCGCCCACCTTCAACACCTTCACAGATGCTTGAGCCTCTCGCACAGAGAAACTCAACAGCTGTAAAAGATGTAACTTAACTGCAGTTTATATATTGACCCTATAAAACTAAGAAATATTTTATAGCGCGTCCTAAAGCCACCCTAAATTGAGCGTAGAAATCCTCTTTTTAGCGTGAAGAAGCTGATTGAGCGAGTTTCCTCTTTCACTTTAAGGCCTTTATATTTATATTTTGAGTGTAGATAGATTAGCCATTGATGTGCATTCCAAGGCTAATCAGCTATCTTGCTCCTTTGGGTTAAAACCTCAGATTAGCTACCTGATAAAATTAACCCCTTTTGCTCGTCGAATAGATTTAATATAGTAAACAACTTCGCGTCATTACTGTACAAATCTTGATCGAGTGTTATTTATTTGTTTTTTGTGCAAAGCACACACAAGTCTTGTGTCAGCAGCCTGACTCAAGATCGACGTGCACGCATAGTAACTAAGCAACCTTTTAATAGTGAACGCATCCTATTAAGATAAGGTTTGCAAACCCACACATGTACCTGTGTTCAGTAAATGGACATAAGAAATATACACCCGCGATAACTCTTCGCCGTGGTAACGGCGCTTAGATGCGCGTTTAAATCCACACAAGGTGGAATCTGAAATCCCGCATAAAAAGGTATTTCCTTCTATTAAAAGCTAGAAGTCTGTCTAAAACCTTTTCCAATACCTATGCATGATTTCATGTTTTTGTTTTCTTTGGGCAAAAACGCTTATGGATAGTCCCAGTCAGTCTCTCCCTTCTCTTTTCCCTTTTGATTTTACATTATTAATTATTGTTATTTGAACCATAATGATAATTAACATAATGTATGTTTTCTTTTTTGTGTGATTTAATTTGAATTATTTCACCGCCTTAGATTCAACTCTCCCTTTAGCAATTATAATTGTATTTGCTCATTTTAAATTTTTGATTAAACAGTCTTGATTAAAATTTAAACTTTGACCAAATCGATCAAGTTGCACTCTCAGTACCCCAAAAAGCTAACTCAGCCCATCCCAGGAGGTCTGTTTTCTTTCTCAGCTCTGCCATTTCCCAGGTGTGACGACTCCATAGCGCCCCCACCCGGTGGGCCCCGTCACTGACCCCAGGGCTGGCAGTCAGCTCACTTTCTCTCTTTTGCTTTAACCCTTTATACCTCTCTTTCTGATGGATTTTGTTTTTGTTTTTCTCCCTATTAGAGACTGAACCTGTCTGAACATCAGTGAAATCTTTTGGTAACTACACCGATGAACTGAATAGCTCCAAAGTTAATCGCTCATCATTAAGTTTACTCATAGTTTCCTGTGTTTACCCACACAAACTATCTGACCCCTTCTTTACAGCTAGGATAATAAGCGTTTAGTTTGCGTCACCATCTGATGACATCAGTTAAGTGCGCAACACATAGCAACATTTTAGCTCATTAGTTCTGTACGGACTTGCATTGGCTCGTTGTGCTTTGTCTCTCCCTCTCTATTTGTGTCAACATGTCACCATCCAGTCCCGCCATCCAGTCCAGACAAGGCAAAGATGCCATCCTGCCCTGGGTCTAGTGACTACAGCACCTGAGCGGAGAACAGCCGGACGACCACGCACAAAGGCGAATGGATCACGATCCAGCCAAGAGCTGCAGCTGCAGAGAACCAATCAACTCATCTACAGCCCGGATCATCAGTGACCACGCCCTCAACAAGATGGTCTGTCTAAACCCGCAGCGGAGAAAGCTTCAACCACGACGGAACCAGGACAGCGCGCAGAACCGCCCAGACCAGCTGGATGTCCAGGGATAGTGGACGGAGAGGACAAGGACCTACAGGAGGAGAGAGGAGAAAAGCTTCAAGACACGCCTGCAACACCCCCACAGACTGAGCGCAGAGAGCAGTACAGCAGAACACTCCTAAACAGCAGAAGCTCTCTTTACAATGGCCCCAGGCAGACAATGACAATCATGCCACGGCCAAAGCCTATAAAGGCCACCTGCAAGCAGCGTACGCCGAAGTTCAAGCAACGACTCCGCAAAGAAACAAAGTGAGCTGAACCCAGCACACCTTAAAGAACTCAAAGGCTTGCAGATAACAATGTGAACAAACAGGAGAGCTCAACACACAATCTCTCCCGGGCCTAACAGCCCACCGTTCACACCTCACACGCCAGCACGCTGGCCGGGAATCTGACAGCTGTCACCACAAAACGCTGTCTTCCTGAACACTGCAGTAGGCTACAACACACGCCTGTCTGCAAAACATTGACTTTTAAGCAAGAACATTGCCCAGTGTGACCACGAGACAGATCTGCTTAGCTCCACCTCCAGCCAACAGGACCCCAGCCATTTATACCAGCAGTCAAAACTGTCAAAACTGAATACAGCAGCTAAGAACACGACTGCTACGACCAGCATCTGAGCCTACGTGAGACAACACGACAGACACCAAAGGAAGACGGCATCAACGCCAGAACTCTTTCTCCTCAGATATCCACATCACACTGTGAGTCACCACCCAAATGCTACGGCCTTCTTCCGTACAGCGATGGCTCGATTCAGCAGACTCTACGGACAGCCGGAAAACGGCCAAGCACCAGAAGGCAATAAAGATTAGCAAAGTGATTGACCAGCTGCCCCATGCCAAGAGGAACGTCTGACTGACTAAGGTGAACGAACATACAGTGGTGTATGGGAGCTGAACACGCAGCGACATCACTGTGTGGGAGTGATCTGAGATCAGTGCAGACCAACAAATGACAAAAAAAAAAAAAGGAACAAGGGCTTCTAGGAACAGAAACATTTTGGTGGCATAACTGTTACCAGAGTAGAATAGGAAACGGCGTAAAAAGATTAAGCAAATAGTAGAAGACAGAGCTGTGCTAGCTGGAAAGTGCTACATCTGCCTGAGGGGCAGATTGCAGCATTTGTTTACAGTAAACCATATCACACGGCCCAAAAGATGCAAGCCTGGAGCTCCCACGCACCTGACCATCAACACTAAGTGCATGTACGCACCATGTACAAATCACAGATGGACACGCCCTTTCTTCATCAGCACCAACCTGCTGACTCGTGTTGAAACCACACATTACAAAGATTTGGGCTCAAGTACGGGACCTTAACCAGCCAGCCAACCAGTCAACTCATCTGAAGTTCACTGCCAAGTCACAAAAGACAAGTGTGACATCCCAGCCACTGTTCACACGCTCCCGAAACTACAAGGGAACCAGGTACTTCATCAGATGTCAAGTGCATACAGCTTCCATCGCACTAATGCCTGACAACCATGGACAACACTGAGGACACCTGTGATTTGAACTTAACTTGGAATAGACAATGCAAAACCTGCTACTTCCTGTTTCTCACAGCCCACGAGAACTCCCTCAACTGCGAGAAAGCCCTGCTAGATAAGATTACTCCCAGATGTTACACTCTGGCGAACGAACTACCTGCATTCACCAAAAAGGGGTCACTGTTCGGCTCAAAAACACAGTGTGGCCAAAACCCTAACGGTGCACACACATTCAATGGAATACGTGAAGCAGTGCCCACTCTAGAAGCCACACCCCCTTTCTGAAAAGTAATCTTTTGCAGTGTACATACCATACAGGTATTTCAAGAGCCTAAGAGAAAATGGCCACTCCGAAGTAGTGCCAAAGCTGCTCTCCACATATGACGATGATCCAGAACTAATGTCATGTACATGGTCCCATGCACAGAACGACATGACATCACACCAAGCCTACCTGCATCCAGGGCTACACAGAAACCACCTACAAGCTTGGAAAACTGTGAAAAGAACTACCCACTCAGGTAAACAAGCGCGCAAGACAGTGTCACAAACACCAAAATGACACCTGCGCTACACCAAATCCCTGAGTTGCACACACTGAAGGGGATATCATCTGCCATCCACTACCTCCACCCTGGTCCACACTGACAGCACGGCCAGAAGGGGGGTGGATTACACCTGCAGCGGCTCTCAGCAGAGCCCAGCACCCAGATGTCAACAGCGGCGCTGCACAAGCCATCCAGCGATGTGACAATCACAGAGACCTGCCACCAACGTGTGATGTTTATAACTGTCAATGCCTGCAGACCAAGGATCCCACGCACACAAACCCATGTGCTCATAGACCCAAGAGCGAGGCAAGACACGCCCAGAGCAGGTACCTAGTGGAAAACGACAAGCCTGTCCCACTGCGACACCTTAAGCCGGGCCACCTGACATCACAGCAAGAGTGAAGGCAATCGGATCAACCCTTCTGTCACAGCAAGTCGCAAGAACTCCCTCTGAAAATTACCAACCTGCATAGACTCAAAGTAGGCTAAGCTCAGTTTCAAACATCACCACTCAGAGCAAACCAGAAGCCAGCTGAGCATCAACACCTATTCCAGACAAGCATTGCCATCACAATATGAACATTACATGCTCATCCGTGGAAAAACAGTGAAAGGCCCAGAAAAAAACTGAGGGATTTTGTGGCTGCCTAAGGTTTTCAACAACAAAAACCCACCCACCCAACCCAAACATCGCTTCTAAGCCACAAGCAAACACCTCACGCTGCTACGCCGCCTGCATCAAACCCATGCACACTGGCTCCATCTACAAAATAGCTCTGCTAAAGCAGCCTCCACTGCTCACAAGCAATGCTGACACCTAACCTTGCACTGTCCGACCACACTGAAGGCACTAAGCCAAAAACAACTCAGTGATGTCTCACACATTCTGCATCTAGCTGACAACATCTTCACATTTGTTCCTGATAACCTAACATCGCGACAGCTCCCAGCTTTTCAGGAACAAAAGGGGGGTCAATATGGTGATCTGAGCAATGCCTCTCATTTCACTGATTTAAGGCCTAATTATGTATTATGTATCAGTGTATTCACATCGATCCGCTCATGTGAAACATTTACGTCAAATAAATGTTGTTATTCTAGTGTAGCTGACTAATAATTCACCACTGTCTGTGAAGCGAACATGTTTTTTTTTTTTTTTTTTTTTGTGAAAGAGTTGCATGTGACGTCATGACTGAGCACACCTCATCTGACCACATATGAGTTCCTGTGCTTGCTCACAGCACGGACCAATCACTGCTCTCCTTGGGCGGTGTTGTGAGCTTGCATTGGTCTCTTAGCAACACATGACCCCGGAAATGTGAGCAGACACTTCTGGGTTAATCTGATAACGGCACCACCCAATTCACAGACCTTAGGGTAAACTAACAACCGCGTATAGCTAAAGCTAGCTCTGTAGCAGCCCTAAACGCATGCAAGTTAAAGCCCTCCACCTCAACTGATAGCTATTAGCACTCAGCTAACACTTAGACATGTGTGAGTGTGGAGTGTAACATTTAACCCAAAGAATACAGACTTTGGAACATTTTAGACTAAGGGACTTTGATTTTAACTAGTGATGGGAGAGGCAAAGCTGCTTGAGGTTTGAATCGAACAATTCATTTGTGCCACAAATGATTCACTGTTGCGAAACGCCCAGTGCTGGAAACCCCTGCTGGTCAAGACAGGGAAACTGTAGTGAAAATGTAACTCAATGAAACACCCTACCAAACCAATAAACAATGATTTATTGAAGGTGTAATTAATTAAAGGTGATCAACGATCCCTAATACTTTTAAAAAATAAGGGTCTTTTAATGAGTTATATTTCAGTAAACGAATGAAAGCTTTGCCAATCAGACCAATATGAGACTTTAAAGTATGCCTCCTGCCTTTAAATGTGTCACTAAATGTGTACAATATATAGAGTTGATCCAAGATTGAATATAAATCTTAGACATTGGTTCATGAGACCTAGCATCGAACGGCTGAAATTTCAATTCAATTTGAAAAGCCATGGTGTAAGAAGCCTCGTTTACTGAAATCACCATGCACTCCGAATCATGGATTCGAGAAATAAGGAATTGACTGAGGGCCCAAACCTCTACAAAGTATGCTCAAAGACCCCATCACTAGTTTAAACAATTTAGCTCCCCCTTTCTCTTGGATTCATTTCCTGCTTGGCTGTCACCCTCTATGTAGGATCAGTCAGGGTAGCCCCTCTTCACATACTTTGGTTTTGACCATGTTATCTTTATTTTGACTTCATTCTGCCTCTCTTTTATTTGGTTTAATTTACTAACCTTTATTTAGCTTGAATGTAACAAATTAAGCTAAGATGATTTAAATTAAATTAGAAATTTGATTAAATCAATTTATTCACTTCTCTCTTGTGTTCTCTAAAGCTATTAGGACACTTTCATTAAGCTTTCACCTTAGTTAAGTTTGTCCGACCATCATCATCATCTCTGTCCCGGTATAGGATTATAGCAGTTCCAGAAACTGCTGCCCCCTTAACGAACCAAGCAGGTTATTGGCAGACTAATTCCTGTCCCTCTCTATACCCCTCCTTACATAGATGTTTGATGTGTCTCTGCTAGCCGAGCTAACAGCCCCTAGGTTTAATGACACTCCTGCAGCATTCCTCTGAACGAGTGACAACTGCTAGGTCGTATCTTAGACTTAAACTAAATAAGGAAAGCCCTTCTTTCTCCCACTGTCTCTTTACGATTTTATTTCGGTTTGTTTTATTCAATACCTTCCTAGTGACCCAACCTGAGAACCATCAGTGCATTGAGTAAAAATGTGACCACATGTACAGCATGGTCAGTAGCTGACCCTTGCTTTCATCCTGTTTTAAAGTTACTCAAACCACTCCCTTTGTGCTCACCTGCACAGAATCTCAGGGTCCAATCTCACTAGCTCCCCAACGACAGCTATCCACACCTTACCTGGCCTACAGAGCCAATCACCATAAAGATAGCTTACCACCTCTGTTTTGTGTTTGTACTTGCATTTGCCTTCTGCCTCTCTCTCTCGTGTCTCCACAAGTTAACCAGCGTGTCTCAGACATCCAGCCCTGCCAACCACCAGGACCAACTGGAGACTCGGCAGAGTGCTGTGAGGGACATCCTTTAGCCTAAAGCAGCCAACAGCCTGCAACGGCAGAGAAAGGAACAGCGGGACTGCAACATAGTCGCCTCACATCCAGCCTGGACAAGCAGGAGCTGACCAGCATCATCATCTCCTTGGCCCACACCCTCAAGGGTCTCAGACAGGAGGTAAATGAACTGAACCTGCAAGTCACAGAGTTCCAAAGGGAACCGACACTCGCTGGAAAAGAGAAGGAACCGACAGACGCAAGGAACCTGACAGAGCAATGGAAGGAAATCACCAGTCTTTACGAAGGCTTTAACAGCTGCCAGACACAGGGAGCAGCTTGAAAATGCCACCAGACAAGACTTAAACAGAGAACTGTTCCACACAAAGTCACTGTTAAAACAGTGCACACAGAACTTAATAAGAGAGACACAAGAGCCAAGGCCGTAGAAGGTCTCCTGCATGCAGCCAGAGCTGAAGTCCAAACCTTAACTCAGCAATTCTGCAACCTTAAAGAGGAGCTCAACACGGTCCAGAAGGACTTGGAAAAGTCCTACGGACTGCAGATGGACTAGACAAATAACATACACCCTGCTGCACATCACACAGCCGGCAGTGCAGACCCCCTTATCCCGGTACACAGATACAAGAGGGGAAGGGGCAAAACCCTCTGCTCGACACAAGTCGACTTCCTGAAAACTTCTGCAGTGTCAGAAGGAAAAGGACTCATTCAGGTGAGTCCTGAAACAGCACATGAAGTGACATGATCTCAATCAAATGGACACAGACATCCCTGCATTCACACCAGAACTTGTAGGAGACAACGATGTCCATGCCTACCTGGGAGACATTTGACTTTCACCTGTGGTCTTGGACCAGTGTGAATCACCAAGATAGACTCCGTCTGCTCTGGGTCACCTCTAGCCCAGAGGTCCAACACTTCCTGGCTCGACACCCAGGACCCATTCAATCAGACTACCAGCAGCAAAGACAAGCTATCATTAAGTAATTCTCAGACTCGGAGTCTGAACATGGACTGAACGCTGACCTAGCCACTCAACAGGGCTATAATGAAACTCCCTTTGCTTACTGTCATAGACCTCAATGAGCTTACTTCGGAGCTTGCAAGGGCTTACTTCAAGAGCCTTTTCATCCAAAGCCTCCAACCTATTGCAAGTCACCATTTAGGCATGCTGGCCTGCCTCCACTCAATGCCTTTAACAACTGTGTCACCTGGCACAGAAAGCCTTTAACAAACACACACAAGGCCTGCTCAGAAAGGTTCTTAAGACCCCACTGACTGTGATCTACAAACCCAGAGGATAAAGTTGGCACCAGAAGGCACCCCGGTATGGCTTCAGCGCAAGACCCTCCTATAAAGATTCCTAGTCAGCCTAAGACTCACAACATGAAAACATGTGCTCAAGGGAAGCAAGAGTCTCCATTAACAGATTTTGGATTTGGCTGCCTGAAAGGAAATCTTAAATGGACATCTAAGCCTTACATGTCAACAGACTATGCACGGCCCTCTTGAAACCTACAGACACTTGCTACAAGCAATTTGAATGGACACTGCTGCATATTTCCACAACAATGACTTGTCACAGGAACACTGCCTCCAGAGAGCACAAATGGCATGACAACAGACTGTAAGCAAATCACCTGTGCCATTTAAGCTGACGATACCTTGCAACCCTAAGTTAGCTAATGACGTCAGTAGCTAGCAGTTAGCATCATTCATTCGAAGCCCTTAACTACAGCTCGTGGGCATGCAGTGCAAAGTGATCCAACCCAGTGTCATTTAACCATATTTCTGGCTCCTGATTTCTTAAACTTTTGTTTTTCCCTTACTTTGAGGTCTCCTCAGCCACTTTCGCCATCACTATTTTAGGTGTATCCCCTCCTGGTTCAACTAAATTTGCAGTTACTTAGTTAAATTTAAATATTTAATTACATGTTAACTGTTCAGTTAGAGGAGAATTTTCCTTTTGGAGATATTTCATGTTGGGAACTACTCAATAGCACGTTGGCTAAAACCCTTAAGGAAGGAAACACCCATGATGTGGTCTTGAACACGCAGCAGCAGTGAGCCACTTTGGTATGATGATCAAAGCAAACTTAATGGTCGATCCAGATTGCTATTGAGTATTCCCAATTCCAGGTCACCCTGTGGTGTTAATAACTTAGCAGTCAGCTATTCACTTATTTATTTCTATCTGTTTGATGTAGTTACGCTAATCCCTTTCGTTCGAGTGTGGTTTCATATCTCCATAGAGCTGTAAGGAACCAGAGAAACTTCATTTGTGATTCTGCTTGTTCTCAACGAGTGCACCAAGTACTATGACCCTCCTACATGAGTAATCTAAATGATTACAAGGGCATAACGATAGTCATGCACACTGGTAACAAGCATTATTTGAATAGGAAAGCTGTCCTCCTTCCTTTCCCTCCTTTCCTTTACTTTTTAAGAGATCTAGCCTGAGGCGAGCCATCAGGAGATTCTGAGAAATACTTTGACCATAAGAACCATCTTAAGTCATTTATTAAATCTCGGCTTACGCCCTTAAAAGAAAAACTCCCAGAATCACACAAATCTTAGCATCCAAAGCTAAGATATTGATCATAGAAGACACTCCACTTGCAAGCCATGCCCCGAAACAATGAGCTGTAGGTTACATCGCTAGCTGACCTATTAAACCCTAACCGGGTCCGTCTGAAACTTTCTTTACACTACAAAATCTTTATGACAATTCTCTGCGAACACTGGAACTACCCGCCATCTCACAAGTCAGAGTCCAACCAGCGATTCCAGACTGCAGGGACCACAGATACTAGATAACAACCACCAGACACAGACCAACTTGGGTCAGGATGACAAGTGACAGTGCCTCGACACCTGCCGCACGAGTTCGAGGACCCATACCTTGCCACGTCTACATTTTCACACCTGATAACATCGACCACGGCACCACAGCCACTCCTTGAAGCACCAACCTCCAGAGAGCCACCTCTCTCTTCCAGCCGTGAGTGCCGGGTGCATGTCTGACTGTTCCGCACCTTTGACGTCGCCCGCTGTTGTCTGTTGGACGGACAACAACGTTCGAAAGAGGGGATATGTAGGGTCTGGACCAACCAAACACACAATTGTTCATTAGAAGTAGAAAAAAAAAATCACACACTCCCTTTTCTTAGTCCCCAACTGTAGGCTCCGGCAAGTCTCACATGGCCCACAAGGCCCCGGTTGCTATAGTGACCAGGACATCTCTGCCAGACCATAAAAACTTTACGACGCAAAAGAATGTGAATCGCAACTTCCCCAACCAACTCTCTCCTAAACAGACTGCAATAGTAACTGACTTCGTTCATTAATTCTTTAACAAACCTTCCTATGAATGAACACACCAATCCCCAAGTCAGTGTGTATTTCATTGTGGTTTAGGTATCTTGTCTTTTGGTGTAATGTTTTTATGCATGTGTTACTATAGATATGGATGGATGTGTTATGCGGTGTAACCACATGGTCATGTTTGGTATCTCTGAATTCGTATTTTGATGGCCTAAAGGATGATACATATTATATGTCAATACACATGCAACATATTACAGTTGCATGAATCCCTAGTAGATATGAATGAGTACCCACATGCTCTCAGGAAAAGGGTCATAAAAAAAGCCCCCTTTCTATCCAAACCTCCCGCTTGGAATTTCAGCCTCTCTCATTGGTCAAACCCAGGCTGGGGGGGCGTCATTCTTCAAGCCTTTAAAGGGCTCCCCCACAGTTCCGCCCTCTCTCTTCTTTTACTCTTCGCTCTTCTCTTGGACTGAAAACACGTCACCCGCGCCCCCCCCCCCCAGATCCATGGAGGGGGGGGGGTGCTCACCCTGCAATCATGAGGCCTACAAACCCTTCTTCGAAGCCATGCGGTCTCCAAGGACACTCAAGGAACTGAAAAGGACTCTCTGAACTGAACACATACGGAACCAATGCACAACAACAAAAGCTTGCAAGTATCTGTCCTTTCTAACGTAGATAGCTGCGTTTAAGGCGTTTATAAAAACGATTTCAGGTTGTTCAGAACCGTTTCATACCTGTCCAATGCAACTCACTTTCTGTCTCTCTCTCACTCTCTCTCTTACTCTCTCTCTCACGCGTTCTCTGTCTATTTGTGTTTTATGTATGTTTGTCTATGTGCGATCGTTTGTAAATAGTTGAGTTTAATAAACAACCATATATTCACATATAATGATTCTCTGTGCTGAATGCTTACATTACAACAGTCACTTAAACTGTGTCGATCTCATATTGCTACCTTAAAGCCCTATTGTGTTCAAATTGTTTTAACTCCGTTCTGATTCGTAAAGAAAAACGTTGCCGTGACGACGGCCAACGTCAGAGTAATGAGTATCGCTGAGTAATTTGCTGGACAAAGAAACAAGCCGATATCATCATTACTGTTACTGATCAGAAACTGGAAATTGCGTATATTTAATGACGATTATTATACACAATTTCCTGTGAGTTAAACTACTTTCCCTGACCGAAATGTATGTTTTAAATAACTCATTTCATCCTATACATTGGTCGGAAGACCTGGTGGAGTTTTGCAGTGTATATGTGATGAGAGAAACAGTCTCATGCATATACACACATATATTGATCATCTTAAATTCTTTGAGCTAATGACATTCTCTACAAATGTGCTTTTGTAAAATAAATAAAATAAAAAGGGTGTGCTCTCTGTCTTGGTCTCTGTCACCTCTCTTCACAGACACGTCAATAAAACAACCTGAATCTCCATGAATACGTGCCTCACAGACATGAGAAATATATGTATAGAAATTGTGAAATGTCTATGTTTAAATAAAGTAAGTTGCGTCAAAAACAAAAACAATATTCTCTGAAAAAGTAATCCGTATGATACCAACACAAGCTCCAGTTTTTCCCGTCTAAACTCATCTCGCCCATGAGCGGCTCCACTTTTCAAATTTTGAACATCCACGTGAGACACGCAGACATGTAGGTAAACTCCTACCTTGTTCACTCTGTGTTGGTCACTTGGTCAAAAGTTTTTCCCATATCAACACACAAGTTGTGTGAAACCGTGAGGGTGTGAAACTTAACATTGTTGCCAGATGGCTCAGTAATGCGTATGATGGTTTTGTGGGGCCAGTTTTATGGGAGGTGGCTGTTCCGTGACAGTGGTTACCCTCTATGGCCATATATTTTCACCTCTGTCAAACTCCATTGACGTATAGAGGAGGGTCACAGAGCCCACAGCTGCACCTGCACAATAGAGAGGTAGAAACTTTTCATCTAAGCTGTTCTCTATAACAAGAGCTACAATATTGTCTTCTTTAAAGGGTTAGTTCACCCATAACTCACCCTCATGTCGTTCAAAAACCGTAAGACATTCGTTCATCTCTGGAACACAAATTAAGATATTTTTTGATGAAATCCTAAAGCTTTCTGACCCTGCATAGACAGCAATGCAACTGGAAATAATACTTTTTGTGTGCATAATATTTCATAACATTACAGTTTAACCACTGATGTCACATTGACTATTTTATCGATGTCCTTACTACCTTTCTAGGCCTTGAATGTGTTAGTTGCAGGGTCAGAATGCTCTCGGATTTCATCAAAAATATCTTAATTTATGTTTAGAAGATGAACAAAGGTCTACAGGTTTGGAACGACATGAGGGTGAGTAATTAAATTTTCATTTTTGGGTGAACTATCTCTTTAAGTATGCAAGGACAGTTGCAACAATGCTACCTTTTCTCATGTGGACATGTGTAAAAATAAATTTGCATTGCTCCTCACCTCAGTGATGAAAACTCATGCATTTGGATGAAAATGTATTCCTGGTAAGGGGTGAGCTAGGTGATCCTACAAACAAAGAAATACACTTCTCACATGGTCAGTCACAAGTTCAGAATTTAATAGTAGGTAAATTATTTATTCATTGAAATATCCAATTTAATAATAGGATTACCTCCTGTCCCTATGAGAAACAATTACCTTCCAAAAAGTGCTATTTTTTTTTTGTTTTTTATTGATAAAGGTGTTGGCATTTGCACTCTTTACTATTAAAGGGATAGTTTAATTATGTGATATTTTGACATGAGTTTCTTTCTTTAGGTGAAAAAATAAAAATAAAAAAAGATTTTGTTCCTATACATACTCATTCTCTGCTGAACTCTCTTTACATTGTTATACAATGTATATAAGACAAATCACTAAAAAACACAGTAGCCATATGAGAATAATTGATTTAGAGAACTAAATTTCATAATTCACTTCGGCTCTCCTGAGGTCTCAGGAGGTTTCCAATTTGCGATGAAAATGTACATTGTGGTTATTTTATTTTTATTTTATTTTTTTTTACAGAGAAGCCTTCTTCCTATCCCTGTCTGACAAACCCCAAAGACAACCAGACTTCTTATGCAGAGTTGGATGGCAGGCTGGATGTCTCATAGGGAGGCTGTGTCATGGGGTTAGACTCCAGGTGTTGCTCTGAGGGTAACTTCAACTCTCTTTCTGTCTTTGCACGTACTCCTCCAGTGAACATGTTCCCCAGCTCTGCCCTCCACACAAAAGAGCACATGCCACCTGCAGGATGATGTTCTCTCAGTCAGATAGTTAATATGTGTTCCTAGACCACAAAACCAGCCATAAGTACATTTTTTAAAATTGAGATAAATATCTGAAAGTTGAATAAATAAACTTTCCATTGATGTATAGTTTGTTAGGATAGGACAATATTTGGCTGAGATACAACTATGTGAACATCAGGAATCTGAGAGTGAAAAAAAAAAAAAAAAAAAAATACTGAGAAAATTGCCTTTAAAGTTGTTCAGATGAAGTTCTTAGCAATGCATAGTACTAATCAAAAATTAAGTTTTGATATATTTATGGTAGGAAATTTACAAAATATCTTCATGGAACATGAGCTTTACTTAATACCCTAATGATTTTTGGCATAAAAGAAAAATCTATAATTTTGACCCAAACGTATTTTTGGCTATTGCTACAAATTACCTTTTCTACTTAAAACTGGTTTTATGGTCCAGGGTCACATATGACTAAACAAAAAAGCTACACAATTACATTACTGATGTTTAACTTTTGAATATTTCTATTTGTGAAATATACTTTTTCTATTATTATTATTTTTTTTTTTATATATATAAATAGCTTAAATAGATGCATATCTGTGTCTTATATGTTTCCTCTTCCTCCTCCAAATAGTCTTTTTAGGACGAGAATGAGCCAGTGCATTCAGCTCACACATTACCTGACCACACTCGGAACCCCTCTCATTTACATTTAGAGTGAATAGCACTCTGCCGCAGTCTCCACACTACTAGGATGAAGCTACTGTTTACAGTTGTATTGACAGTGAGCCAAGCAACTGTTATTTGTGTCCTCAGTGTTTTGACATTCCTCATAGTCAGAGTCTTTACAGCAAATGGTTTTGCGCATTAAATGCAAATATAAAGCACATCATTTCCTGTTAATGGTGTGGAAAAATGAACGCTATATTTTGAAATGTAAACAACAGATACAGATCTAGTTTCAGGCAAGTTCAAAACACAAAGTCTGATATTACTGTTAAACTGTTCATGTTTGGCCAAAATGTTTTTCTATACTACCATTCAAAAGTTTGGGGTCAGTAAGATTTTTCATCAAAGAATCCTGGGGAGAAACATCATTTGTTCATCTTTGTTGTCCCCGTGCAACACCAAAAACCAACAAAAACAAAAGCTCTAAACTGCTGACAAATGGGATTCTTCACTGGTAAAAATGTATCTGGCCTGAACGGATGGACGAGTGACTAATGTGTCGAAGACTTTATTTTGAGAATGAGAGATTATAGCCCTGAGCTACTCAAAAGAGTAAATAGCAAATGAACGCAGTAATAAACTAATGTATGCTAAGTCTATTAAGTAATGATGCTCTTATTAGCGTGACATGCGAACATAAGTGAATCCAAAACATGTTGTTGGTAATGAGAGGAAAAACCTTTGGCTCTTAAAGCAGTACAATGAAAAGAGTTTCAAGCAAGTCTGTCACAACAGAAAAGTGGACTAATTAGCTTTGCGTTAGGAGCTAACGGTTTCCACTGCTGAAAATCTGTATTTTCCATGGGGTTATTCATCAAACTGGACACGAGGCTGTGAAAACTCAATGGAATTGTCACAGATTAATTTGCAGCTGGCAAATGTGTTCTTGCAAGCTTGGGTAAAAAAGACCGCTTTTAGTTAACCTATAGTTAATAAAATAATGTCTTTTTACTGATTTGCCATTACTGCTTTGATTACAGAGGGCTCTGACTTTGAATGTACGACCATTGGCTGTCTATTGCATCATTCACATATTCATCACTGAATCTATAAAGTTGAATGTTTAAAGGCGTTCGAAAGGGAACACTTATAAAATATTACAACAAAATGGAAATATCTGCAGAGAGATTCGTATCTCCACATCTACATGTGGTATCCTACAGCAGACGGCTACAGGCAGGTCTTCTAACCTCATGCACGGAGAGGCTTCGTGGCTATTTGCTGGAATGTAGTGTAAGTTCAAGAAGCAGAATGGAAAATGCCCTGAGTTTGAAACATGACAGGGAAAAAAGAAAGAACGAGAGAGTAAGTACCTGAATGGAAGCAGTAGGCCAGACACGAGTGGCTGCCTCATGTCTGAAGCCTGCTGCTTTCTCTTGTCAGTGTGTGGTGTACTTTCTCTCTTTTCATGTCTGTGTGTCTACAGAAGAGATGTACTGCTTTCATACCCCAGCATGGAGGCATTTGATATTCATGGAGAAGAAAAAGAGGGAAGGGAGAGAAACATCAGCAGGGATGGTGCTCAGTGCATAAGATTACCTAGTAATTATCAAGCCGACTCAATCACAGAGCACTGGCAAATACACACTTGGTGCAGGCAGTAATCGCGAAGATTATTTCGAAGGGGGAACAGAGGAGCACATAGGTTCTCTATGCTCATCATTTGAAGTCATATGAGCCTGGCGAGGCATATTACTTTGTGTCCCAGTTCATCTAAGAGAACGAGGAAAAAATAAACAACTCTTGAATTATAAGCAGACACACACAGACATAGTCCAAACCTCCACTGCTCTACGTTGTTTATCCGCAACTTTCTCTTCTCATGTATTAAAATTGACTTGCTAATGTAATCTTGAAATGTGACACTGCCTTTTGCTTGAGCACTGTCTGAAATATAACAACACATGGAGATGTGTTGTTTGTTTTCCTGTAAAAGGAGAGAGACAGAGAGAAAGAGAGACATTGTTCCATTACAGAGACTCTACTGTGCCTCAATGGCCTCTTTTATCAAAGATAAGTAGTATTGATTTACTTCAAAGCAGAGAAAAGTATTGGACTTAGGGTCTGGCATTTAATAATCTCCACCTAATCCACGATGCACGTGGAGCTACAGTACTTGAGATCTTGTTGAAAACTGTAGCATTGTTTGTTGTTGAGTTGTATAATTCACCCTGAAAGAGGCTACAAATGAGATTGACTGTTTTGAAAGATAAACACTTTAAATTGATATTGTATCTGTGATCTATAGTTATCAAACATGAAGCGTTGCGAACAAGATTAGCCTCTGTCACAGAGTTGATCTCAGCAGATATTTAGCACCGAAGCACCTTGCGCACAATGATGTGACCTGCGCATTGATGTCCAATCTATTTATACAGAATGACATTGAGAGAAACGCAAATGTGTTCTCCGCTTGCTTGATTAGCTCTGGTGCATCTCTGGTCTTCTGAGAGGCATGCAATTTTCACCCTCAGCTCAAGGGTAGGATGAACACCCACCCCTCTATTTAGAATGGGTTGAAAAACGGTTGATAATTATGCGGTGTGAGAAATACCGAAAATTTAAAAAAGGAGGGGTGAGCTGGCGTTGGTTAAGCTTGTTTGGATGGATGATACATCAGTGCACACCGTCTGCCAGGTAGGTATTTCTCTCTTCTTTGGTTTGGGCTCTAAGGGGAACAAGGGTCTTCCCTTTTCCTGCAGGTGGGCATTAGCTCAGGCACGATCAAAGACCTCTAGTTGACAAGGCCAGCACTCTCATTCCCTAACCTGTGTTTGCGGCATGTTTTTTTTTTTTTTTTCTCTGAATCAATGCCAGAAAGAGGTAATGTGTTAAAGGAGAGAGAGCACACCCCTGTTTTTTAAGTGTGTTGCTGGTGCAGGATTAACGATCAGAGTAGCAAAACTCGCCTATTGGTTGAATCAAGCAATCAATGGCGATGAGCAAGGCAGATGTGAGGGGAGCAGGAGGGATGGCGGTAGACATGCAAAGCACGAGCGGCCTGTTAAAACGTCTCCATTCCTCACAAAGATGGAGTGCCCGTCCTCACTGAACAGACAAGGTGAGGCACAGCTGAGACCCAGGTTAAACACAGCAGGATTTCAAGAATGGAATGATTATGTCAATTTGTGGAATTGAATGCTTGCTTCATCATTCACATCACAAAGTGCAGTGCACATGTATTTGTGTCGCGGTACTGGGGATGGGTGAAAAGTGTTACTGATGGCAGAGATCACCTGCTAACACAAACACAACTGTCAGAGTAAGACTGATAGTTCAAAATGTTATGAAAATAGAAAAAGAAAAAAAAAAAAAAAAAAACATCCTGAATTATCAAAAGGATATATTTGATTAAGAAAAATCAAGGTATGATAAAAATACTAAAATGCCCATACTCTATATGCATCTGTATAACATCAGATTTTTTTTTTTTTCTATTGAAGTCCGACTTTTGGTAATGTAAGATGTCATCATGTCTTGTCATTCTGTGAAGAATTGCAGGCCAAATCAATGAGAGAAATGGTCAAAGTATGTTTCTCCAGACTGCTGAAAACTATTCCTGCCCAGCGAAAATGTTAGAACAACTGCAAGACTGCTAAAAATCACATCATAATCATAATTCAACAAATTAATTAAATCAATTTTGTAAATAGTGGTTACTGAGCTTTGAATGTCACATTGTCATGAATTATCATAATTATAGTCAAAATTAGAGAACAACCTAAAGTTTCATGAATTTCAAGATCATTGCTATTTAAAGTTCCTAACAGGAGTTAAAGATGAGTTTGTAAGCATATTCCATAAGTTAATTGTATTCTGAAGCACTGTATGGAAAAAAAAAAAAAGATATTTTAAATATTTTAAAAAGAATTCTTACTCTTACAGATACAGTATCTCACAAAAGTGAGTACACCCCTCACATTTCAGCAACAATTTTAGTATATCTTCTCAAGGGACAATACTATAGATATGAAACTTGGATATATTTTAGAGTAGTCAATGTGTAGCTTGTATAGCAGTATAGATTTACTGCCCTCTGAAAATAACTCAACATACAGCCATTATTGTCAAAATAGCTGGCAACAAAAGTGAGTACACCCTAAGTGATAACAGCAGTATAACCATGGAAAACCACATCATGTTCATCATGTTTATGTTTTTGTCTGCTTGACAGGACCATGCAAAGTTGTGTATCTTGTATTAGAGCAGTTAAAATTAGGTGCTTTACAGTTTTTCTCAATTGCTAAGACACATTTCTTGAAAGCTGCTCTCCTTTTCTCTAAACTGTGAACACAAAACCCAATTTTCAAGCTACATTCACAAAATCTCAGACTCTTCTTGCAAAACCAAACTTTCACCTCAAAACAGTTCAATCTGTGCTCAAAACTGAACTATGTTGTCAAATTGTGCCCCGAGTCAATCAAAATTAAAAACACTACTGAACAGTCACTAAACAATATGTAGAAAATTAGAAAACACAATGCTCAGGACATGAAGCTGGAGAAATAAATGTTTATTGTTCACTGGAGGCTAAATGCTTGTTGCAAAAAACAAAGAAAACCTGTGCATTTAGCACTTGTACAAAAAGACAAAACAGAAATCTTGTGCATTTACACGTAGCACTTGGAAAAACAAACAGAAATCCTATGCGTTTGCCTCTTGTGAACAGTTAGCCCATGTAAAAAGTAAAGTACAAAAATATACAAATAAGTGCATTACTCAGCCATAGCATCATGTCTCCGTACTGGGTCAGGCCACAGGACTTCATCCACATCACAGGCCACATTTTGTCTGGCCAGGCAACAACATAGATGGGAAGAGTTCGTGTGAGAGGAGGTCAAGGTGGTCAGCGAAGAAAAAGAACAGTAATATCTGATGAAATCAGAGCTACTGTGATTGACCATGTTCTTGTCCATGGTATGAGTATGAGGGAGACTGGACAAAGGGTACAACCAAACATCAGTAGATTCACTGTGTCCACCATAATCCAAAGATTTAGAGAAGAGAACAGGTAATTACCATTTTTTGACATTATAGTACAGTATGTAAATGTTGACAGCAATTACTGTATGACATACTATAGAGCTGGTAAGTCCCGGCCATCCGTAAAACCCCACTGGACCTGTAGATTGAAAAATCGTCAATGCAAGTGAATGTGAGAAAATAATTATTTGACAGTATAATGTCAAAAAATGGTAATTACCTGTTCTCTTCTCTAAATCTTCGGATTATGGTGGACACAGTGAATCTACTGATGTTTGGATTTCATCAGATATTACTGTTCTTTGTCTTCGCTGACCACCTCGACCACCTCTCACACGAACTCTTCCTCTCAGGCCTCACAAACCAGTGCTCTCTGAACTGGCTTACTGTATATGTTCCCTCACATCATTAGCCACAAGTGTGATCAGTTTTGAGTTGTTGTGTTCAAGTGGTGACAACTGTGCTTTAATTGTGTTTGACTTTTGTCACCTGTGCTCACCATTATGCAGCACGGGTGCATCACAATGAAAATGTGTTGGCAAGTTGTGTCTAAACAGGTGAAAAGTGCTTATGGTTTTGCCAAAAGAGTGATTGATTCAATCAATGGGTTCAGGCAACTGAGCATTTGGTTCAGACATTAGGGTTTAGTGTTTTAGCAATTGAGAAAAACTGTAAGTACAATTCTCTCATACTGACCACTGGATGTTCAACATGGCATCTCATGGCAAAGAACTGGATTGGAAGGATTTGAGAATTAGAATTGTTGATCTCCACAAAGATGGCCAAGGCTATTAGAGGTTCAGTAACACCCTGAAACCGAATTACACTACAGTGGTCAGGGTCATACAGAGGTTTTCCAAGATGTGTTCCGATCGAAACAGGCCTTGCAAGGCTCAATCAACAAAGTTGAGCGCTCATTCTCTGCGTCAGGTGCAGAACCTGGCTTCAGATGGTGTCCAGCATGTGTGGCGATGCCCTGGTGAGGAGTACCAAGAAAATTGTGTTTTGCCTACAGTCAAGCATCATGGTCTGGGGCTGCATGAGTGCTGCTTGTACTGGGGAGGTGCAGTTCACTGAGGGAAACATGGATTCCATTATGTACTGTATACATTCTTAAGCAGAACATGATTCCTTCCCTCCAGAAACTAGTCTGAATGGCAGTTCTACCAGAAAGACTCGGGAGAATTTATACTATACCGATTACATTTATGTAGAAGCTCAGCAAGCAATCCGGTTCTTTGGCGTAGGCCCCGTTCGTAACTCGCATTCCGAGGGTACGGAAACAGTGAGTCCCGCCTGAAGACGAAGGCGGGGGCGCCGCTAACCCCCCGCGGAGTCAGGAAAGGGGCCAACTGGTGATGGTGGGGATTGAGGAAGACAATCTGAAGTCTTCGCGAAGAAGGGGATAGCCTGATTGATGGATGTGGTAATAGAGGGATGACCCAGCTTGGTAGAATAGAGGAGTTGGAGGAGAGATTCCATCTTGGTGGAGGTGGGGAGGATGGAGGTGCTGGAGCAACGCATCTGCGAACTCAGACATAGTAAGAGCTACCCTTTAAAGCTACAGTAATGATATGATTGGAAGATGAGGAGGTAATTAGTGACGCGAACGATTGAGTCTTCCTGCCAGAACTTGCGCTAGCTTCATTTTTCCAACATGATAATGATCCCAAACATACCACCAAGATGACTGCCTTGCTGAGGAAGCTGAAAGTGAAGTTGATGGGATGGCCAAGTATGTCTCCAGACCTGAACCCTATTAAGCACCTGTGGGGCATCCTCAAGCGGAAGGTGGAGAAGCACCATGTAACATCCAGCAGCTCCGTGAGGAGTGGAAGAGGATCCCAGCAACATCCTGTGAAGCTCTGGTCAATTTCATGCCCAGGATGATTAAGGCAGTGCCAGATAACAAAGGGGCCAACACAATATATTAACACTGTGGAAAAGTTCACTGAGGGTGTACTCACTTCTGTTGCCAGCCTTTTTGACAATAATGGCTGTATGTTGAGTAATTTTCAGAGGACAATAAATCTATACTGCTATACAAGCTGCACATTGGCTATTCAAATATGTATCCAAGTTTAATTTCTATATTATTGTCCCTTTAGAAGATATATTAAAATGGTTGTTGAAATGTAAGGGGTGCACTCACTTTTGTGACATACTGTACCTCCAAGTTATTGGTGTTAATCTGGCACCTAGTGCTAATTTTCTTAATTAACTGGCTGCATTCCTCTAATTTTCACTGAGATTGCAGGATGGCGGGCCGCTCTAAGGTGACTGAAACCCTGTGTGAGCAGTTTTTCCAGATGATCCTTTCAGCCAATGCAAGAGAAGTTGGTCATTCCAAATCTATGATTTATCGAAAATATCGCAGGTTTACAATGACATTCAAGTCATTCAAGGCCCCCAACAAATGTGCACAAGAAGACAGGATAATGCAGAGACTCTCAATGGGGAATTGGTACAACACTGCATCTGGAATTGCTTGCCAGTTCAGCACTGATCAGGGTAAGCATCCATCTCGGGACGTTTAAGAGAAGTCGGACTGAAAGTGCACTCTGCAGTGACCAAGTCTCTCGTCAGAAGAAAGAATCAAAAGGCTAGATTCACCTTTGCTGAGGAACATGTTGTGTGGAGAGAGAAGATCTGGTCTGAAGTTCACATTAGTGATGAGAGCAAGTTTAATTTATTTGGGTCAGACAGAAAACATTTTGTTTGGCGTCAACTGGGAAAATAATGAAGCCCAAGTACGTAAAGAAGTCAGTGAAAAGTAGAGGAGGTAGTGTCATGCTTTGGGGGATGTTTTCTGCAGCAGGAGTTGGGCCTCTTATACAGACACATGGCAGAGTGAATGCAAATGCTTATCAGAACCTCCTTCAGTTCAGCAACATGCAGTTCCTTCCCTGAAAGTATCCCTCAATCAGCCTGCAATTTTCATGCAAGACAATACCCTCGTCACACAACAAAACGAGTAAAGCAAATAATGAAATGGCTGGGCCGGAGTCCTGATCTAAACCCGACTCAATATCTCTGGAAAATCCTTGGCAACAAAGTTATGGCTTAGAAACCCACTACAGTTACCGAACTGTGGAAGAGAGTGGAAGAAGAGTGGGCCAAGATCATGCCAGAGGAGTGTGAGAAACTAGAGATGTCTTGCGGCCGCAGATGTGCTGAAGTCATTCAAAGCGAGGGCCTCTACACTTCCTACTAATTTCTGACAGCTGTAACCCGTCAAAATTGTAATTTTAATCTTCTTTCTAAAGTGGTTATTATTGTCTAATTTTAATCACTGTGTTTTCCACAAAATAAAGGATTTTGTTGAAATGCCTTGGATATTTTGTAAAACATGTTAGTATAACAGCTGATATCCCTTTAAATTTTGAGCAATGAAGACTATCAATATATATATATATATATATATATATATATATATATATATATATATATATATATATTTATACAACAGTTCTTTCTGGTTCTCAAATCTGATTGGTTGAGAACCATGAGATATCGCTACAGGAATGCCCTTTCACAATTTTGTATCACTCCGCGTGTTCTAGCCGGGACCATTTTTTTCCGAGTGTCATGGCGGACGTCCAAATCCCGTATCATTTTATAAATAATACTCTTTGTGTGTCACGGAATGTAGTTTTAAGAGGTTTTCAGGCGAGAATGTACTTGTTTATAGTTCAAATATGCAGTTTCTTAATAAAGATAACGTCTGTTTGAAAATTTGCTTCGTCGTTTTCGGACGTGCCAGACCCATATCGTCAGGGGGCGTTCTGCACTCATCAATCCGCTCAGAGCACTCTCACCACGGCCAGATCTTCAGGAATTTACCGCTGGCTCTGATGTCTCTGTAGTGGTTACACCTGACATGTAATTCGTTATGGGTAAATCTAACGGGCAGTCTTTGATCTCATTAATTTATTAGTTGTTCCAGAGAAGAAGATAGTTCATGTGGCATGTTTATGTAAATTCAATGCTGAATGCTGCCTTTACTCGTAACTGAATTGCCTAGCAACTTTTTGATGCCTGTTTTTGTTGTTGTTGTTGTTTATTAAATATTATTACTCAATAAATAAAAAATTATATAAACTATATTTTAAATAATGTATTTAATAATAGTACTTAGTATTGAGTAACGTGCTTAAATTCGTGATGGTGAATTTAATTAACGTTTCATTGTTCCGCCTTTAGATGGCGACAAGAGACCGTGTGATGAGTGAGCAGTTTATAGTGACTTTGGGACTTTTAAACTGAAGTTAAGCGGAAGTTATTTTTAGCTTAAACAACAGTTTGCCACAGCGAATAAATGCACTGAGCAGCAAAATCACCCTTAATAGATGAACAGATATTAACGCTTTCATCAGTAAACATTCACACTAATGTCATATCATCGTGAATATAAATAATGAATGCTTCATCAGATGCAGGTACGTTAATGACTCGCTCAGTCCATCTCTCTGTGATAATACTCAAACATGATACAGTGAGGTTTTGATGCAGTAATACAATAGGCTTTCAATGAAGCAATTCATCATTCCTTCATTACTAGTTCTAAAGTGACGTTTTGGAACTAGTAACGAAGAAGCTTATGCTCAGCTGACCAAGCGTCAAACTTTGATTTGAATTCATGGCGGAAGGAATAGTTCGCACAAAAGAGATTTTTTAAAGACACCCCGTTGTTATTTTTTTATGCATTTACACACTCGTGCCGTCGAACTGTTGTATAAACGCAATATCACACTCGTAGACTTGAGATATGGCTGTATATCGGCACTCTGTGATTACCTACGGCACTCGGCCTGCGGCCTCGTGCCTACGGCGAATCACAATACAGCCATATCTCAAGTCTACTTGTGTGATATTGCTCATATATAAATCAAGATTTTTCTCTAGTTTTGATCTCCACTGTACATATACAAAATTTACTGTTAACATCAAAAAACATAGATTTTTTCCTTTCCATCTTTCTAATGGGGTAATCTGGTATTCAAGTCGAGTTTTATATAATTGCATTGTCCAGGCATTTCATTGTGTTCCATTTAAAGTTTTTCTATTACCAATCCATGCTGCACTCTCTAGAGTGATCCGGCATATCATAAAGTACCCAGGACAAATCAATCTTTCGCTATACCTCATCGAATAAAGCCTGCTCAGAGCTTATAGCGAGTCCATTGACTGAAGTCTTTAATCACCTCAGATGAACCTGACCTTTAAGTATTGTAGTATCGTTTGAGGGTTACGCTGTGTCATTATGACAATAAGCTGGCTGCTTCGCTGCTGCAAAGTGCCCGGCGATTCAAACATGCTGACCTTACAAAGGAAAACTGTCAAAAACTTTGTCAAATCTCTGAGGTATCCAGCCACAAAAATCAGAGGATCAATCAAGCTGACTCAAGCGTTTTGCGGGTGCTCTCTTCAGCATGGAGGGGGTGGTAGTGGGGTGTCACACTCTGATAATACAGCAATCTATCATGGCGATGAGACTAAGTATTGGCTGCCTGTGACAGGCACTGAGGAATGGGACTAGACTGAGACAGACTTCACATACTCACCCGATCAGCAGTCTGGCGCCTGAACGAGGAACGCGGCTCCAAATCCATTTATTCAACCACTGCCTCACTTTTTTATACTTTGAAAAGGACACTTTTTGTTCATCACTTGACAGTTGTTCCACAAAGGTAAGGAGACATGAAAGCGATTTGTCCATTTCAATGTATTGTTCGTGCTAGAGAAAAATCTCCACAGTTCCTTTGAAATCCACTGTATTGCCCCAAAGAAGTAATCTGAAAACGAACAATATATAAAGCTAAAACATGAAGAGATGATGAACATTTGAAGAACACCACGCTACACACCCTGCTTTATTTACTCTATAATCTCTCTCTCATTCTCTCTACACATTTGATGTTTTGCTGATAGAATTATGCTCTACTTATAAATATGTATGCTGTGTGATAATTCTGGGACAGATATTCATTATGCCCACAAATACATAATTAATGTACCTTTTTTTTTTTTTTTTTTTACAATTACAAGCCTACTTGGACCCACTTTATGTTGTGTTATTCACTTCTATGTACTTAAATGTAAATTAAATTTGATGCAGTGCACTTACAGTTTACATACATGATTAATATACTGACTATCTGGCTTTTCATAATGTTTGTTTATTTGTATTATTTTTTTAGACTAGTGGGGGTGGAAACATGTAACAAACACATTTAAGCATTTATTTTATTGCACTTTGTCTGTTTGTCTTGCCTATCCTTAAAGTTAGGGTATGTATGTATGTATGTATGTATTGTCATTGGTATATTTATTTATTTATGTTGTGATAACAATTAAAACTACTTTCAGTAAAACTGTTTGACTCTAATAAGTAAAAAAAAAAAAAAAAAAAAAAAAAAAAAAACAGGAATTTTGAACCTGGCTTTATCTAATATACAGATTTCTGTTTTGGAAATGAATGCAAATTAGATTCTGAAAACTTAAAAAAGAAGAAAAAAGATAAAAAAAAAAAAATAAAGAAACAGAAAATTGTCTTAGAATACAATGGATGGTCAGTTAATCTCCCTATATGCATCCACATAGGTCTGGGCTAAGCCCTAATACTCACCCTATGGCCACTGCTGACTTTATATGTTTAACAGTACTGAAACAAGTAATCAATCCCACAATAAAACAGATATATTTATTATAAGACCATTGACATTTCATTAAAATTTTATTTCAAACCAAGTTGCAACAGTGGATCAAAAATAATACAACATGCAGTACATAGCTTTCTCCGTTTACATTACGAGAGAGCAGAACTGTCACTGTAATCAGCGGCTCTTCAGAATCACACACAGCGCAGATTCCAGCACCTGATGCAGGATGATTGGAGGCACATGTGGCCAATTTGGTCTAACCCTGAATGCAGTAAAAGACCGCCAGAAGACTGAAGAAAAAAGCGACGAGAGAATCCTAGTAATCAATCTCTTCTTTTCCAGTTATTCACACAGATTCTGAAGACTGAGAACAAGGCCACTGTGAAGACCACCATCAATCTACAGATTCATGAGATCCTCATACCTTCTCTTAAAATACTCCAGCCTTCTTGGAACAAACACAGAGGACTTTTGTTTATGAAAGCACACTACACTTTCTGATTATTGAAAATACATTCACCCTTCAAGGTATATTGCACCATATTAAAGACTGAGAATCTAATTATGCTACTCTGGCAATGCCGTAAAACACTACTATACAAGAGGACAACAGAGAGAAACAAGCAAATCAAATTATTTTTGTATCTTTCCGATAGTTGTTTTAATATTAAGAAAAAGAATCAATGAATGCTGAGGGAAGCACATTGAAACAATGCCTTATGGGGAATAACACAATGATTCTTTAATTCAATTACTGTATATTATTTCTTGTACAGGAAGAACACAAGGTGCTGTTGTAAACAGAAGATAGAACATCTGTACTAATCTGTCTATGAGAGTCAGCGGCGAGGCTGAGGCAGATATAAGCCAATCTAAGCTGAGGCGTCAAGAATGACATGAGACGACTGAGTGGAGAGCTGTTGGGATGCTCTCCAGAGGAGCATGAGAGGCATCACGAATCTATTACAAACCCTATTAAAGGTACCAGAGCTGTCAATCACACAGGAAATCTAAAACCGGCAGATAGCGACTGGGCAGCGAGTCAAACACAGTGCTGATTTGTGAGTGCGTGTGTGTGTGTTTGCGTGTCTAAGCGTACATTGACATATGAGTATGAAAGTGTCTAAGCATTATTTGAAAATGTCGTAAAAAGGTAGGAAAATAAAAACTAGACAGTTTTGATGTTTCTTCACTATTACAGTATAAAGAGATACTATTAACGAGATAACAAAATAGCTTCCGAAATAGTATCAACATCTGGAGCAAATAAAACGCCTGTAGTTTAATCAGAAAAAGTGGAATCCAACCAAGCTTTGCACAGCTGTCTCAATAGCTAATGCTAGTCTGTCAGGGCAACAAATGGAATATAATTAAGCGGTTCTTTACGTATTGGCATTCTTTGCAAGTTTCCTGATGATTTGTTGTAATTTGTGAGGAATCGACATTATGACTAGTTGGACAAGAGAGGGCATACTGTTTAGATTGTTGTAGGACAGTTCTAATTGAGGCAGACTGTGGGAGCTGAATTCTCAATTAAACAGCAAAAGAAACAACTTACTCTTTAGCTTTGTCTTATCCGTTGTATTTCTTACAGGAACATCAATATGTCACAAAGGAAATAATTGCGGCTGCAGTAACACCCAGTCTGAACGCCTGCTTCGTTGCAGAATTTGTGGCCGTAATTATGCTGTCAGTCCAGCCCCAAATATAGTACATTTTCTTGCATAATTATGGCATCACAAATTCGCTAGGCTTATAGATGTTTAGACTCTATGGAAAACACCTTAAATAGAAGGGGAGAGAAAGGTAATTATGTCTTACCCATCAAAAACATCCATTTCTGACTGATTAAATTACATGTTTCAATGAACTTTAATTGCTTTTTTGTCAAACCCGTTATGTGATTTGGCAGGGCGGCTTTCAGAGAGATTGGCCGAATATTAGCACAATTATTTCAATATTACATTAAAAGTTTGAGTTATAAGCCCAACACACTCCCTCGACGAGTTTTTCATTCTCCTTTGAAATCAAAACATTGTCAGGACTGTCAAAGTGGTCTTAGATAAGTGATGCACTGAATGGGAAATGCGACTGAAAGCAATGATAAAAGAACCAAAAATAATGACAAGAGGGAACCTTAGCATTGCATCAATGGTACAGATTTATTTTAAACAGAGATTTATTGCCTTGGACGGCACATATTAGCAATCTATCTGTGCTTTCTAAAATGCGTGATTCCTAATAATACCTTTCAGTACCATGCTGCAAGTGCTTGCAAACCAGGTATTCTCATTCAAGCAACATTTCATTTTTCAGTCAATGAGACTTTGTTATTAAAAAGTGCACAATAGGCGCAAATTTTTTTTTCTAACAAAGTGATTTATCACATTTAGCCACCTCGCCATTTGTATGTATGCTGTCATATTTCATTATGGAGGGGGCGAATTGCCACTTTAATAATGGCGGTGACAGAGGAGTAAAAGTTAGCCAGATGAAGACTGATGACAGGCTTAAGCATTGGACATGGCAGTCAGAACATGGTGGAGATTGAATCCGTAACCCTCTGCACCCATAATAAATTATCTCTCTGAAATGGAATGATTGATTTGCAGCGGTGATGCTTGCACCTGGAATGGGGTCCCTTTCTAGCCACTCTCAGGGACATCTATGAAACTTTCTCCTTCAGGAGAGAAATCCTTCTCTTTTTTTCGCTGAGCGAAAGGAGGGATGTGAAAAAATGTGACCAAGCGATTCAGTTTTTTTTTTTTTTTTCGACAGCATGGTACAATTTGACAGGAAGGCTGTCGAGATTATGCTTAAGTCAGTAGCACTGTTTGGCGGCTACTACTGTCTCTTTCTATCACCTCAAGCTTTCAAGTTGCCCTCGCAGGCATTCACTGAGGCATCTAAGCTGTGAGAGCAGGAGAGCTATGGGCAGAGATGATATGACATCAAAGCCCGAATGGTCAGCAGACGCGATGGAATTTGTCAGCTGACTCCTCAGCGTTTGAATTGGTGAGTGCACATGGACACCACCCAACCTCACCTTATCACTTTTGTAGTTTTCATCCTAGCTCACATGCATCACACTCTATATAAACATAACCATTTCTTCCTTAGGAACAAAAAAACTTGAATGTTCACTTGATTATAATTAAGCTATAAAGGCGCTCTGAAGGACTCTTGGGAACTTGTTCACTTTGAATGTCTTTGTCTGGTAGAATTTCTGATTTTCATCTGAGTTTTAATTCTCCTCTTATCTTACTTTACATTACTATACAATAAAATATCTTGTTTCCAAGGACAAGAGTCTGTGCTGAACTTGTTAGCTGGAATAGTGAGCTTGTGATTCCATGCATACAAGCTCTTGATAGCTGTCATATTTAATTGACCTATTCACAAATTATGCTCTGGCATATTCTCTGTCCTCCTAACGAATCTCATTATGAGACTCCAGTCACTTCTGGGTTATCAATCACTCACATGAACAGAAATGACAGTCACGTCATAAATTACCATTATAAATAGGTAAATAGACAGAAAGAAAGAAAGAAAGAAAGAAAGAAAGAAAGAAAGAAAGAAAGAAACACATGACTATGAACCCCTTGCTTGTTATTGCAGTATATTTATACAACATTATTTGATGGTTCTTTTTGTTTTTGTTTTTGATTTTTTTTTTTTTTTTTTTTGGGGGGGGGGGGGGGGGTTAAATTACACTATTTTAAGGATCAATTCTCACTATTAACTAGTTGCTTATTAGCATGCATATTACTAGCACATTGGCTGTTTATTAGTACTTATGAAGCACTAAGCACATATTAACACACTATTCTCTTAACCCAACTCTATGTGTAACCCTAATTGTAACAACTACTTTATTAACTATTAATAAGCAGCAAATTAGGAGATCATTGAGGGGAAATTTCTAGTTCTAGTGAATGCTCCCATATATTTCTAAATATTGTTGTGAGATATAAAAAAAGCTTTAGCTATGTGTTTTTAAAATTTAGATGTGAACTAAATCGGTGTTTTTATTTCAAATCAGTGATAAAATGCATACCGTATTTTACGCTTTTGTGAGTAACTTATTCCCACACAGTATATCTAATCCCATATGAACTAATAAATCAGATCAGAGTATAAAAGATGTCTTGTGTAAAAGAAAGAATAGGAGAAATTCACAGAACTGGAAAAATGGAACCTATGGTTTTGTTATACCCTTTTAAAAAAACTCATTAAAAGCCAGAAGCATTTTAGTGGCAATGGATTTAACATCAAGTAAGTCCACTGGGTTTTCTGAAATGAGAGATCAGAAATATTTGGCTTTTTGCTTTGTTCTACTTTAGCTAATTAGCGATGACTAATTTTACACATAACTGTACATATTTCTTACTCACAATTAGGCAAATCTGTTCTCTGTTTATTAGAATGTCTCTAGGTTAAGTGCTTGTATTAAACAAAAAGTATGAGTAATTGCTACTGCAGAGAAAATGTTGCAACATTCATGTTTTTTTTTTCTTTTCTTTTTCTTTTTATTCTCCTGAAACAAGTCATGGTATTGGAACCCTTTTAAAGACATACATTAAGGAGAACATGCCATAAATGCCAGTGTAACACTCTTTACTGCTTTGTTAAAGCTAGACCTTTAAATCTTCAAACAAAGTACTACGTGTTCACACAGAACATTTTATTACATTTAAAAAAGCTAGATGGAGTGCGATGAAATGGAACAAAGCAAACAGGTCTCAAGGTGGGTTTTTAAAAGCGTAACCATTTTTAACCTGACAAAGAATGTACAAAATAAGACTCTTACTCTAAAAGAGACAGAAAAATCAGCAAGACATGTCTAACATTGTCTATTTTGTCCTACAGGGGATGGACTATAGTTCATACAGTACTATCTAAGTGTGCATTGATTCTCATAAAGTCTCTGTACAAACAGGCCTCTAATATTGTTAGCATATCAATCTAAAGATTTGTTAAGAGTGTCAAAAGGTGGACAAATGGTAAGAGGTCCTCATGCAGTGAACGCTCTTACAGCCTTTCCAGTAATCCACTAATCTTCCTAATGCATAACTGACTGTCACTATTGCTGTCTTATTCAATTTCTAATACAGAAATACATTAATACAACAATACATTACATTTATGTTAAGTCTGCAATTAAAGCTGTGCAAAGAACTATCTGTCTATCTATCTATCTAATTATCTATCTATCTATCTATCTATCTATCTATCTATCTATCTATCTGTCTGTCTGTCTGTCTGTCTGTCTGTCTGTCTGTCTGTCTGTCTGTCTGTCTGTCTGTCTGTCTGTCTGTCTGTCTATCTATCTATCTATCTATCTATCTATCTATCTATCTAATTATCTATCTATCTATCTATCTATCTATCTATCTATCTATCTATCTATCTATCTATCTATCTATCTATCTATCTATCTATCTATCTATCTATCTATCATCTACCTATAAATGTCCTTTTTGTCTGTATCCTCAAGTTTTGTCTTTATGTTTGTGTTTATAACTAAATGTCTTAAACCAGTGTCCAAACTTGAGGCCATATTTAAGTGTGTGTCATGCACGGATTAGATCTTAGAGTGTGTATGCGCTTAAATGCACGCCAACGCTCATATTTGTAAAAACTGTCTTTGACGTGGAAAAGTGCTTAGCGCTACATCAGGGTCTAGGCAGACGTACACAAACAATTGTGTGTATACAAACAAACATGGAACAATACATTTATTAATCCATGTTAATGTTAGTTAATATAGTGTGATGTAGCGGTGTCTGACTAGGGGCGAGACGTGGGCTGATGGCATCATCGTTTTGGAAATATACAGATTTGGTGTACACACAAAAACGCAAGGCTGTCATTTTCAGATTTATCCACTCTGGGACCCGGTTTAAAAAACAACAACAACAACAACAACAAAAAACTATATATATAAAAAAACTATATATATATATATATATATATATTGGTTTCACTCTCCCAAAATGTTGGATCCGTCTGGACGAAATGCCTATTCAATACACAATGTATGCATATACAGCTAAACGCGTCTCAGTGGGGACGGGGCCCTATGTTCCTAGTTCCTATGATGCGGGAACTTCTGCCAATAGATTTAGGAAATATAAAAAGGTTCCTCCAATGCGAAAGCCCCTTTAGTTAAGTTTGCATAAATCAGACAATTTCAGTCAGACTTCTGCTTTTGCATGACATTTTAAAAAGATTAATTATTAATGGCTACAATTACATATGTTTCTTACATATGGCATCTTACTAAAGCAGCTTACACCTCTTGCAAAACAACTTACAAGGGCACAAATTACATTAGTAGCGATTACCAGGGCAAGTATTTAAAAGTACATGCTACATGCTGAGAAAGTCCTCCAATGCCAAGTGGAAACCGGCAGCAATGGCAAATACATAACTTATAAGAGAGAGAGTAATTAGGATTTTCTTGTTTGTTTGTGTCAGTCTGATATCCAGAGATTTTTTATTTTTATTTTTATTTTTTTTTGGACACCCATGGACACTTTTTGGATTCCCAGAGCCTTGCCAGTTCCCTCACTCATCGTCCCTTCTGTAGAGTAAAGCTTTTATCAGCTGCACTTGCTGGTGACAATTAGTGTCAGTAGTATGATGTGTGAGAGGGGCAGTGGAGGCAAGCAGGGGGATCATGGCCCCTGATTGGGAAACAGCCTCTGTACTGAGACTGAGAGGTGGATTTGAGCCAGACTCTCCATTAGAGTGCTAAGCAAGGTCACTGTGCCCGCTGTTGCCTCTGCCAAGCTGCTTCAGTCCGGGCCCCTGCCGTGGTGGAACCACGGGCCGCTAGCCAGCTCATCTGGGACACGTCTCCAAATACAATGCCAGAGGTCATAGACCAGACCCAACCCTGCCATTGTCCAAAGTCGACAGCTTCCCATGGAGTGAGTTATGGGAGAGAGTGTTACAGCATTTTAAGGAGCTGTAGTTACGGAGCATATGCCATTGTGAGAATGGATAAGACTCTCAGTGGTGGTCGGTAGAAAGTAAGTGGAAACTATTAGATGAGATGTTTTCATTAAGAAGTTGTGAGGGGACAGATACTGCTTAAAGGTGTACAAGGTGGGTTCATTAACAAAATTACTGACAAAAAATGTAAGTTAACCAAGTATTGATTGATTGGTTGGTTGGTCTATGATTAAACAATATTAACTAAAACATAATATTTGGAAATAAATAAACAACACTGCAAGATAGAAAAGATCCAGATAGAATATGATTGTTTTAAATAATTTCATATATGTTGGTAAATACCCACTGCGCAATGTGACGTCGTAGTGACGTCTTTTCCATGTCATTTTTGGACGTCCAATTTCCGTCCATTGATGGGGTTGTTCTGTGACGCCAGGCGACGTCTTTTTTCGACGTCTACCGCACGTCTAATGTTGACGTTGGTGGGACCTCCTTATAAGGGCTACTCCAAAAGTGATTTTTTTTTTTATATAAAATAAATACATTTATATATATACACACTGTATATGTAACCCCTCACACACAGGTCCTTCCGCACTTGCTCCGCGCAGGTCTCGAACCCGGGTCTCCGGGACAGGAGGCGGACGCCCTCTCCATGAGGCTATTGCATCTCTTGTGAACAGGGAGTGCGGTTTACCTATTCATAACTTACTAGATGGCCTCCGTTATATATAACATAAAAAAATAATAACTTGATTATAGGCTACTTTAAATAAAATAAAAACTGTTAAAGGAAAACAGGAAAATGTAAAAAAAATAAAAATAATAATAAAAAAACATATGGACTACCAAATAAATAAATAGTCATACAGATAATAAATCTTGTTTGTTTATAAATAATCTGTATTCGTATGTATAATCATGTTAATAGGTTCTATTTTGTAAAACACATTTACTGCAACTGCCATAGACGTCCAAATGACGTCCAAAAAAACCCAGATCAAATGTTGAACGTCAAAATGACGTCTAAATTGGGTCATGGATAGACGTCCAAATAGTGGACCTAGTTTGGACGTTGAATAGATGTCCAGAATTGGTCCGACCGACGGACCCAATATGGACATGATCTGCACGTCTATCCGACGTCCAATGTGTATATCACAACTGTCATAGACGTCCAAATGACGTCCAAAAAAATAAGCCAGATTAGGTCAAATGTTGAACGTCAAAGTGACGTCCAAGTTGGGTCATGGTTGGACGTCCGAATAGTGGACCTAGTTTGGACGTCGAATAGATATCCAGAATTGGTCATGGACCGACGGACCCAATATAGACATGATCTGCACGTCTATCCGACGTCCAATGTTTAGTGGGTATAATGCACTTTCTTGCCAGCTTCAATAATAATAAAAAGTTTTTAGTTTTTGTTGACTAAAATTATATATCATTTTAGCTAGGGGTGGCTTTTTCTGGTCGAGCAGTGTCAAAGCTCAAATAAGCACCTTACCTTGCTGACTCACCAAAGAATCGCCACAGGGGCCTCCGAGCCATGGCACAAGTGAGTGATCGCTGGACTATGGTGGCCAGGTCGGCCTGGCCAGACTGCCCACAGGCCGAAACACATGGGAGATCAAGACTGGAATCTCAGTGAGTCTGAGTGCTGCAAAACCCCTCAGTACATAACTCCTCCTAATGAATGTATGTAGCCTTTACACCAGGTGCATGACATTATCTATAGCGTACCCTAGTTTTGAATGTTTAAAATATCCACTGTGACAAATGAATGAGGCTTGAAAAGAGGACTTATAAACAGGGTTGTGCGGGGTTCATAACTGAACTGAGAATATGAACTGAGATGGCAAGCAGGATGTAGAATTTGAATTTGAATGTAAGGAATTAGAATAAAAAGTAAAATAATAATAATAATAATGATAATAATAATAACATGACAATTTTTTAATTAAAAACAAAGTTAAGAAAACTTGAATGTTGATTGACTCTTCATACAACTTGAAGAGTTGAAGACTTTCAAGAATGAAAGCTAGATAATTGACAGAATGCTAGATCAAATGGGAAATAAAATAGAGCTTTAGATAGAATGAACAGTAAAATTTCAGTGGTGCCCGGGGAGCATTTGGGGGTTTGGTGCCTTGCTCAAGGATCTCACCTCAAACGTGGTTATTCACTCCCCCCACCTACAATCCCTGCCGGACCTGTGACTCAAACCTGCAACCTTCGGGTTACAAGTCCAACTCTCTAACTATTAATCCATGACTGCCCCTAAAAAAATCAGGTGCTCGCACAACTGCAGATGATTTTAATTTTGAAAATTGAGGCTGGAGTATGCGACATACTGATCTGGCCATTAAAAATGCATCTATTTTCACCTGGCAGCCTGCAATTCGGCACACGTGATCACGGATCCCCCGCAGGTGCTTTTTCCGATTTTTTTAAAACATTGTTGCGCTTCATATAATATCCACCAGGTGGCGCAAGGAACAACATTCTGAAGCCAAACACCATGGCCAGCTCTAGGGGGCGTTGGTAACAAATACCTTTGTTAACAATAGTTCAATGATTCCTCTTTCCTGAAATTATGGTACAAACGAATAGCAAAAAGATATTCATAAGCAGGTGAAGTTGTATTGTTATTTTCTTTTTTTCTTTTTTTCTGATGAACATTTATTAGACTGCATTGGAAAAAGAAATGTTATTTTATTTTTCCCAATCGACAACTGACGTCATTAAGTTATTTATTAACCAACAAAATTATGTTAAATTACAATTAAATTTAAATTGATATGTGGCTGCGACAAATTAAAAACAGCTAAATTCGTTTTCAGGGATTAATTGTACACAAGCAAGAAGCAGCATAAACATCAGAACCTCACGCACATCACGCGCAGAGCTTGTGCACAGAGAAAAACCCAATAAACCTATATATAAGTGAACCGAAGGTGTCCCCTCCAGGTCACCGTACAAACGAGTCTTTTAGCTTACAGCGATGTTTGCTGCCGCTTCAGTTCAGTGCATTACATGACTGCCCCCTACTGATCATGTCTTTCCTGTGTCAATGTATTTTCTGTGATCCCTCAGAATACACCGGTGTCATGCGAGACCACTTTCCTTCCCGCGCGCATTTTAAATGGCCAGATCTGTACAATATATTGTCTGCGATTATGTGATCAAATGCAACATTATCAAGTATATCACAAAAATACACACGGAGTGCACGCATACATATGATTTAGGCTATTGAAAAGCATTAAGAATCATAAACAAATCAAGCTGTTTTAAATTGTAGGCTGCAAAAATTTTGCCAACCAAATTAGTTCCAAACAAAGATCACAGCACAGCACGACAGTGTTTTCTTATTGAATTAATCAGCTTTTAAATTAATCTGTTAAATTAATGATTTAGTGATTCACTCATTAACATAGCCAAATGCGTAATTCCTGAATGAATCAGCAATTTAAATGAATCAGTTGAATTTCAGTGACTCACTCGGTAACAGTCACTTGCTGACACCTGGCGGTTTCAATTTTACATTTATTATTATTTTTTTTTTTCATGTTTTAATCAATTTCAAATATCAGTTTTTAACATATTATTATATAAAACTAAGCATTATGTATGCATTTGTAACTGCAGGTTAAATGCATCAGTGTCTTATCTGAGCTGTGTAAATACATCTAAATGCCACTTCAGATGCAGATTTCAAAAATGTTTTCTTATGTTGGAATGAAAGAGACCAAGTACCGGATGAAGTGCCTCTTATGCTTACCCAAAGATACAAAATGGAAGAAAGAGTATAAACTGAACACAATGTTGCTGCTCAATTTTTTTTATATTTATTTGCTCCTTTTCCATTTCCTTGTACATTCATGTACTTGTACATTTACTTTTAATACGTAAATACATTTAATGTTTAAAAAATACAACACAGTGTTATCCATGCTGTTCCTGAATGCGGACGCTTCACCCGACTGGAACAATGCTTTTCATTTCCAGTCTCCATTTTTTCTAGAAACAATAAACGTACTTTCCCAAACTATAATAAAGCATTAAACCTATAAAATTGCGTCACAATTACCTTTTTTTTTTTTTTTTTTTTTTTGCAGTAACTCACATAGTTTAATGAGTGAAGCAAGTTAGCTGCATTGAAAACACAAAAAGGTGCCTATACATCTCCCAACAAGGGCGAAGTTCAAGTATAAGTGCACACATAATTTTATTATTTTACACAGTATTTTAACTTAAGCATTTTAAGACATGCTCGTTAGATAGATGGATAGATAGATAGATAGATAGATAGATAGATAGATAGATAGATAGATAGATAGATAGATAGATAGATAGATAGATGATAGATTGATAGATAGATAGATAGATAGATAGATAGATAGATAGATAGATAGATAGATAGATAGATAGATAGATAGATAGATAGATAGATAGATGTATCATGCATCTAAAGCATGTCATTTAACTAATCAGTTTTTCACTCTATCTATTTACTAATTTGTTTTTTAATCATTTGCACAGATGCATGTGGATCTGAAACTCAAATCTGTGTCAATAAATTATCACCTTTTTTATGCCAAACGATTCGGTGATAAATGAAAAGCTATTTTAAACTTTCAATCAGACGAGATGGTGAAAATGAAAACGTGTTCCTCCTCTCCTCAAGGTTGTCTCGGTGAGAGATGACAAGCACTCATCCTCCTTTCACTGTGCATCTCATTCCAAACGAAGACAAATAAACCGCTGATTGAAGCTGAGAACGCGAAGATGTGACTGACATGTTTGTATAAATGTTTACACATTACTCCCTCTGATTAGTCACAGCCCTGGTGGATGGGGTCCAAGAGCTGGAAAATGCACCTGTGTGCATGGGTGAGACCGTACGTAACCGTGTGTGACTTTTAGCTTGTGCATCTCCACCCCTTTTAAAGTCCCTCCTGTCATAAATGATTAGAAAGGGTACATCTAACAAAGACAACAAGTCTCTCATGTCAGGGCTGTTTACAGAAATACCACAGTATTAAATTTAGAGTATCCTACATTCATAATTTCAAACACTCCCCCATGAAATATTTAGTGTGACTAAAGGGAAGCAAGGTTGATGTTGGATGTTTTGACATGTGTCTCTGTAACTTGGCTATTTGAGGATGGTAGCTTCAGTATGTGGCAGAATGTGACAAAAGTAGACGTTCTGCAGAGACAGATCTGTTTTAGTTTTAGCTGTTCTGTGAGAGCTGAGTCACAGCCATGTTTGTACTGACTTCGTATGTCTATGCTTTTCGTTTTGTTGTTGATTTGTTTGAAGTGACTGCTGAGTAACACCGGGTCCAATTTCATTATCCGTGAAAAACAGAAAATGCTTTTGACACTGTTAGATATGTCCTCGAAAATAGACGGCAGACGAGAGTAGGAGGATAAGTGATCCTGCAGAAGGTATCACAGGTAGTATGGGATATATTAAAAGTTGTAGAATTATAATAGCGCTATTAGTTGTGACATCAGTCTGTAACACAAACCCATTTACATAAACATCTAATGAGTCAGTTAATTGAAATAGATCCCAATAATATGTGTATGTTTATATTTTACACTGCAAAATATTATTTATAATGTAAATAGGCAAAAAAAATAAGGTTCAGCTTGTTAACATTCATTATTCTGGGAGATTGATTCTGACTGGTCAGTCATTGCATTCGACAGTTTTATATTTCCTAATATTGAATGTCATCTGTGGCAACACTGTACTTTCATGTCTCTTGCATCACTTTGCAGACTCATTGTCTCTTCTTTTGTACAACTGCCATTTTGCACTTCGCTTATCGAATGTAAAGAAAATTACATTCTGAGAACTTCAGTATTGAAGGGGACATCGAATGTAAAATTCATTTTTATATAAATGTTTGTATATAAATGTCTTAGCAGTGTGTGGACATAACCTCCCTACAATGATAAAAATACATTCACTTATTTTTATTTTTATTTTTTTAACCCCCCCCCCCCCAAAAAAAAAAAAAAAACCTAGAGTCTCAGTTATCAAGTGTTTTGATTTTCTGAGCAGCACACTCTTAAAAATAAAGGTGCTTTAAAAGGTTCTTCACAGCGATGCCATAAAAGAACCATTTTTGGTTCCACAAAGAACCATTCAGTCAAAGATTCTTTAAAGAACCACCTCTTTCGTACTGTTTTATAACCTGAAGAACCTTCTTTCGCTTAAACTGACTACTTTTACTTGGTTACATTTCTAAAGAAAAAAAAAACTGTACTTTTTACTCCATACAATTTTATTCATCTTAACATTTAATTTTTATCTTATCTTTGTACATTAAATATGGTAAATGGAAGATAATTAATCTAATTAGTTGCAAATAATTATTTATCAATATGTGCTGAGAAAAAAACTGCCCCAAATAATTATCCTTTTATACAGTGTCGTTGAATAGACAGCATAAAAAAGTGGCCTTTCAAAATGTTAATGTTTTATGTTTTAATTCTATGACTCTTCTCATTAATTCAACACATTCTTGTGTTCTCTCTGGAATGTGTTTTTTGCCTCTGCATCACATCTTGCTCTTTAAAGGGATAGTTCACCCAAAAATAAAAATTCTCTCATCATTAACTGAACCTCTGTCATCCCAGATGTTTATTTCTTTCTTTCTTCAGATGAACACAAGCTTTTTAGTCCATATACACTCTTAAAAAATAAAGGTGCTTCAAAAGGTTCTTCAAGCGATGCTATAGAAGAATCATTTTTGGTTCCACAAAGAACCATTCAGTCAAAGGTTCTTTAAATAACCGTTTCTTGCTTACCTTTTTATAATCTGAAGAACCCTATGTGCCACAAAGAACCTTTTGTGAAACAAAAGTCTGTCAGAAAATGTCAACCCAGTCTCACGGCAGTTCGTGATTTAGTCACGTAATTTAATTTAATCTATTAATTCGTGGCAGGGACACGTTTATTTTGTTATTTTCGTAAGCCCAGCACGTTTTTTAAACTAATGCATTTCAATTGGATGCATCTTTCGTGCAACTGCATGATTCTTTCTGCCAGTCGGGCTGGACTTACGAAAATAACGAAATAAACGTGTCCCTGCCACGAATAATTCAATTAAATTACGTGACTAAATCACGAACTGCCGTGAGACTGGGTTGAAATGCATTAGTTTAACCCTCTGGTGCTCTTCGGTCACTTCTGACCGAAAAATTTTCTGTTTTGAATTTTTAAAAATCACTGCTTAATCGGAATGACATGAAACTCGGTGACTTTTATGCCATTTGGAATGTCAACACAAAAAAAAATTGAGGGCATGATTCAAGCAGGCTAAGTGGTCGTAAAAAAAATAGTCACACTTGTGCTCTTCGGTCTAAAATGACCGACCATAGGAAATGAATGGGAAATCGACAAAAATACAAATATTCAGAGAATTTTTGTGTGTACAATCTACAAATCCTCCACAATGCTGAAAAAAAGTACACAGCAGTGAAGGGGTGACACTCTAAAACACACCCATTCATAAACACACCCATTCACACACACACGCACACACACACACACACATTAATATACACACCCCTATTCGGTCACTTTTGACCAAAACATTTTCGGTTTAGAATTTTTCAAAAAATCACAGCTTCAACAGAACAGTACCAAATTCATTGACTTTTATGGCATTTGGAATGTGAACACACATAAAAAATTAGGGCACGATTAAAAAAACTAATAATAAAATAAAAACTTGTGCTCTTCGGTCTAAAATGACCGACCATTGGAAATGAATGGGAAATTGACAAAAATACAAATATTCAGAGAATTTTTGTGTGTACAATCTACAAATCCTCCACAATGCTGAAAAAAGTACACAGCAATGAAGGGGTGACACTCTAAAACACACCCATTCACAGACAGACACACACACACACACACACACACTAATATACTCACCTCTATTCGGTCACTTTTGACCAAAACGGTTTTGAATTTTTTTTTTAAATCACAGCTTCATGAGAACACTACCAAATTCAGTGACTTTTATGGACACATAAAAAATGAGGGCACGATTCCAAAAAAAAAAAAAGAAAACTTGTGCTCTTTGGTCAAAAATGACCGACATCAGGAAATGAATGGGAAATCGACAAAAATACAAAAATGTACAGAATTTTTCTGTCTCTTTCTGACACATCCACACACACATGCACAAATGAACTGAAACACAGCAAATTGAGAAGATGTAAAATAAAATAAAAATATATGTATAAAAAAATTACATATCCAGAGTGCAAAAGACACACACTCTCTTGCATATACAAAAAATTAACACTTCAAATCATATTTATAACAAAAAACTATCCCAAACTGGATAATAAATAGTCTTTGAGATTGTTTAAATGTATGTTCAACTATTCCACCTAATAAAAATGCTGAATCAATTGTCTAAAAACAACTAGGCAATTCACAAGCTGCTTTGTAGCTTACTATACAGGACTCAAGTTACACCTGCCATTACAGATGTTTTTCTCGTTTTTTACCAACAGATGGCGCTAATCTGCCTTCAAAAATTAGTGTTGAATGGCTGAGTCTCTATTTCAACCTGAAATACTGCATTCATTAAAAAAAAATTAAAAAAAAAATTAAATTAAAATTTTTTATTATTCTCAATGGCAAAAAATGGATATTAATTACAGCATAAATATTCATTATTACCACCAAACCCTCTCAAAATTCAAAAGAAAAAAGAAAAAATATTATTAAACAAAAATGAATTGGAATGGTTTTACTGAAAAAATTACAGGATGCGTTACAGGTGTCCGGTCACTTCTGACCGCGAAGAGCACACGTGTGACTGCTAAACGAAGAGCACCAGAGGGTTAAAAAACGTGCTGGACTTGCGAAAATAACGAAATAAGCGTGTCCCTGCCACGAATAATTAAATTAAATTACGTGATTACATCACGAACTGCCGTGAGACTGGGTTGGAAAATGTATGGTTATACATAGACGATCTGCTAATATTTATCCTGTGCATTCTTTGAGCACTCTCTTCTTCCTATCATTACTAGACACGCCCCTTACTGCTGATTGGTTGCAAGTGTGTTTTGGGACTTGGTCTGACACTGTGGTCAAAAGCGTTTTTCAAATATTGCTTAGTGCACCTTTAAAGTATTACTGTTTTTTTTTTTTTTTTTTTTTTTACTTTTTTAGACAATTAAACACACAATTTACACACATTTTATAAAGGACCTAAAATTTAGTTAATTGTTAGTTCATTATACCTAATTCATTGACTTATTAGGTTTCACTTTATATTAGGTGGCTTTAACTTCTATGTACTTCAATAAAAAAAAAAAAAATACTTATTGTGTTCATATTGTATTGAAAAACACTTTTGCTGCTACTGGGGTGGGATACGGGTAAGGTTAGGGTTGTCATTATTCAATGTTATCATCTTTCAATGTAGTTACTTACAGATGTAATTACATGCAGGTATTTTTGCAACATAGGCTCTAAATACAATGTAAAAACATGTATGTACACAATAAGTGCATTGTATCAAATTATTAATTTAAATGTAAGTACACCCAATATAAAGTGGGACCAACGATGGTTCTAATTACTAATTAATCATTACCAAACAATCAAATAAGTACCAATTATATTTTTTTGTGTTCAGTTCTGCAGTTAAATATAATTTATTATGTATATTTTACTGAAACTGCAACATTTACTGAAACTTTCCAAAAAGCCAAGGCATAAACCAGTGGTGGTA